>NW_024412155.1:0-140112 GCF_016920715.1 Anopheles arabiensis
TCATTTGGATGAAACATGGCCGTAACAACGATAATAGATGGCAACAAAACTAAACATCTAGATTCAAGGTCATTGAAATAGTGCAAGATTGTTTCAATAGATGGCAACAAAACTCAAAACCGAATTTCAAGACCATTGAAATAGTGCAAGATGGCTTCATTTGGATGAAACATGACCGTTAGAACGATAATAGATGGCAACAAAACTCAACATCAAATTTCAAGGCCATGCAAATAGTGCAAGATGGCTTCATTTGGATGAAACATAGTACGTAACAACGATAATAGATGGCAACAAACTCAACATCAAATTTCAAGGCCATTGAAATAGTGCAAGATGGCTTCATTTGGATGAAACATGGCCATGTTTCAAAAATATTAGATGGCAACAAACTCAAGATCTAATTTCAAGGCCATTCAAATAGTGCAAGATGGCTCATTTGGATGAAACATGGCCGTAACAACGATAATAGATGGCAACAAAACTCAACATCAAATTTCAAGGCCATTGAAATAGTGCAAGATGGCTTCATTTGGATGAAACATGGCCGTAACAACGATAATAGATGACAACAAAACTCAACATCAAATTTCAAGGCCATTGAAATAGTGCAAGATGGCTCCATTTGGATGAAACATGGCCGTAACAACGATAATAGATGGCAACAAAACTCAAGATCCAATTTCAAGCCCATTGAAATAGTGCAAGATGGCTTCATTTGGATGAAACATGGCCGTAACAACGATAATAGATGGCAACAAAACTCAACATCAAATTTCAAGGCCATTGAAATAGTGCAAGATGGCTTCATTTGGATGAAACATGGCCGTAACTACGATAATAGATGGCAACAAAACTCAACATCAAATTTCAAGGCCATTCAAATAGTGCAAGATGGTTCCATTTGGATGAAACATGGCCGTCACAACGATAATAGATGGCAACAAAACTTAACATCTAAATTCAAGGCCATTGAAATAGTGCAAGATGGTTCCATTTGGATGAAACATGGCCGTAAAAACGATAATAGATGGCAACAAAACTCAACATCTAAATTCAAGGCCATTGAAATAGTGCAAGATGGCTTCATTTGGATGAAACATGGCCGTAACAACGATAATAGATGGCAACAAAATTCAACATCTAAATTCAAGGCCATTGAAATAGTGCAAGATAAGCCATTTGGATGAAACATGGCCGTAACAACGATAATAGATGGCAACAAAACTCAACATCAAATTTCAAGGCCATTGAAATAGTGCAAGATGGCTTCATTTGGATGAAACATGGCCGTCCCAACGAAATAGATGGCAACAAAACTCATCAAATTTCAAGGCCATTGAAATAGTGCAAGATGGCTTCATTTGGATGAAACATGGCCGTAACAACGATAATAGATGGCAACAAAACTCAACATCAAATTTCAAGGCCATTGAAATAGTGCAAGATGGCTTCATTTGGATGAAACATGGCCGTAACAACGATAATAGATGGCAACAAAACTCAAGATCAAATTTCAAGGCCATTCAAATAGTGCAAGATGGCTTCATTTGGATGAAACATGGCCGTAACAACGATAATAGATGGCAACAAAACTCAAGATCAAATTTCAAGGCCATTCAAATAGTGCAAGATGGCTTCATTTGGATGAAACATGGCCGTAACAACGATAATAGATGGCAACAAAACTCAACATCTAAATTCAAGGCCATTGAAATAGTGCAAGATGGCTTCATTTGGATGAAACATGGCCGTAACAACGATAATAGATGACAACAAAACTCAACATCTAATTTCAAGGCCATTGAAATAGTGCAAGATGGCTTCATTTGGATGAAACATGGCCGTAACAACGATAATAGATGACAACAAAACTCAACATCAAATTTCAAGGCCATTGAAATAGTGCAAGATGGCTTCATTTGGATGAAACATGGCCGTAACAACGATAATAGATGACAACAAAACTCAGCATCAATTTCAAGGCCATTGAAATAGTGCAAGATGGCTTCAATAGATTGCATTAAAACTCAAAACCGAATTTCAAGGCCATTGAAATAGTGCAAGATGGCTTCATTTGGATGAAACATGGCCGTAACAACGATAATAGATGGCAACAAAACTCAAGATCTAATTTCAAGGCCATTGAAATAGTGCAAGATGGCTTCATTTGGATGAAACATGGCCGTAACAACGATAATAGATGACAACAAAACTCAAGATCTAATTTCAAGGCCATTGAAATAGTGCAAGATGGCTCCATTTGGATGAAACATGGCCGTAACAACGATAATAGATGGCAACAAAACTCAAAATCTAATTTCAAGCCCATTGAAATAGTGCAAGATGGCTTCATTTGGATGAAACATGGCCGTAACAACGATAATAGATGGCAACAAAACTAAACATCAAATTTCAAGGCCATTGAAATAGTGCAAGATGGCTCATTTGGATGAAACATGGCCGTAACAACGATAATAGATGGCAACAAAACTCAACATCAAATTTCAAGGCCATTCAAATAGTGCAAGATGGCTTCATTTGGATGAAACATGGCCGTAACAACGATAATAGATGGCAACAAAACTCAACATCAAATTTCAAGGCCATTTAAATAGTGCAAGATGGCTTCATTTGGATGAAACATGGCCGTAACAACGATAATAGATGGCAACAAAACTCAACATCAAATTTCAAGGCCATTGAAATAGTTCAAGATGGCTCCATTTGGATGAAACATGGCCGTAACAACGATAATAGATGGCAACAAAACTCAACATCTAAATTCAAAACCATTCAAATAGTGCAATATGGCTTCATTTGGATGAAACATGGCCGTAACAACGATAATAGATGGCAACAAAACTCAACATCTAATTTCAAGGCCATTGAAATAGTGCAAGATGGCTTCATTTGGATGAAACATGGCCGTAACAACGATAATAGATGGCAACAAAACTAAACATCAAATTTCAAGGCCATTGAAATAGTGCAAGATGGCTCCATTTGGATGAAACATGGCCGTAACAACGATAATAGATGGCAACAAAACTCAACATCAAATTTCAAGGCCATTGAAATAGTGCAAGATGGCTTCATTTGGATGAAACATGGCCGTAACAACGATAATAGATGGCAACAAAACTCAACATCAAATTTCAAGGCCATTCAAATAGTGCAAGATGGCTTCAATAGATTTCATTAAAACCCAAAACCGAATTTCAAGGCCAATGAAATAGTGCAAGATGGCTTCATTTGGATGAAACATGGCCGTAACAACGATAATAGATGGCAACAAAACTCAACATCAAATTTCAAGGCCATTGAAATAGTGCAAGATGGCTCCATTTGGATGAAACATGGCCGTAACAACGATAATAGATGGCAACAAAACTCAACATCTAAATTCAAGGCCATTGAAATAGTGCAAGATGGCTTCATTTGGATGAAACATGGCCGTAACAACGATAATAGATGGCAACAAAACTCAACATCAAATTTCAAGGCCATTGAAATAGTGCAAGATGGCTTCATTTGGATGAAACATGGCCGTAACAACGATAATAGATGGCAACAAAACTCAACATCTAAATTCAAGGCCATTGAAATAGTGCAAGATGGCTTCATTTGGATGAAACATGGCCGTAACAACGATAATAGATGACAACAAAACTCAACATCTAAATTCAAGGCCATTGAAATAGTGCAAGATGGCTTCATTTGGATGAAACATGGCCGTAACAACGATAATAGATGGCAACAAAACTCAACATCAAATTTCAAGGCCATTGAAATAGTGCAAGATGGCTTCATTTGGATGAAACATGGCCGTAACAACGATAATAGATGGCAACAAAACTCAACATCAAATTCAAGGCCATTGAAATAGTGCAAGATGGCTTCATTTGGATGAAACATGGCCGTAACAACGATAATAGATGGCAACAAAACTCAACATCTAAATTTCAAGGCCATTGAAATAGTGCAAGATGGCTTCATTTGGATGAAACATGGCCGTAACAACGATAATAGATGGCAACAAACTCAACATCAAATTTCAAGGCGGCGAAATAGTGCAAGATAGCTCATTTGGATGAAACATGGCCGTAACAACGATAATAGATGGCAACAAAACTCAACATCAAATTTCAAGGCCATTGAAATAGTGCAAGATGGCTTCATTTGGATGAAACATGGCCGTAACAACGATAATAGATGGCAACAAAACTCAACATCAAATTTCAAGGCCATTGAAATAGTGCAAGATGGCTCCATTTGGATGAAACATGGCCGTAACAACGATAATAGATGGCAACAAAACTCAAGATCTAATTTCAAGGCCATTGAAATAGTGCAAGATGGCTTCATTTGGATGAAACATGGCCGTAACAACGATAATAGATGGCAACAAAACTCAACATCAAATTTCAAGGCCATTGAAATAGTGCAAGATGGCTCGATTTGGATGAAACATGGCCGTAACAACGATAATAGATGGCAACAAAACTCAACATCAAATTTCAAGGCCATTCAAATAGTGCAAGATGGCTTCATTTGGATGAAACATGGCCGTAACAACGATAATAGATGGCAACAAAACTAAACATCTAAATTCAAGGCCATTGAAATAGTGCAAGATGGCTTCATTTGGATGAAACATGGCCGTAACAACGATAATAGATGGCAACAAAACTCAAGATCAAATTTCAAGGCCATTGAAATAGTGCAAGATGGCTTCATTTGGATGAAACAAAATTCAACATCTAATTTCAAGGCCATTGAAATAGTGCAAGATGGCTTCATTTGGATGAAACATGGCCGTAACAACGATAATAGATGGCAACAAAACTCAACATCAAATTTCAAGGCCATTGAAATAGTGCAAGATGGCTTCATTTGGATGAAACATGGCCGTAACAACGATAATAGATGGCAACAAAACTAAACATCAAATTTCAAGGCCATTGAAATAGTGCAAGATGGCTTCATTTGGATGAAACATGGCCGTAACAACGATAATAGATGGCAACAAAACTCAAGATCAATTTCAAGGCCATTGAAATAGTGCAAGACGGCTTCATTTGGATGAAACATGGCTGCAACAACGATAATAGATGACAACAAAACTCAACATCAAATTTCAAGGCCATTCAAATAGTGCAAGATGGCTTCATTTGGATGAAACATGGCCGTAACAACGATAATAGATGACAACAAAACTCAACATCAAATTTCAAGGCCATTGAAATAGTGCAAGATGGCTTCATTTGGATGAAACATGGCCGTAACAACGATAATAGATGGCAACAAAACTCAACATCAAATTTCAAGGCCATTGAAATAGTGCAAGATGGCTTCATTTGGATGAAACATGGCCGTAACAACGATAATAGATGACAACAAAACTCAACATCTAGATTTCAAGGCCATTGAAATAGTGCAAGATGGCTCATTTGGATGAAACATGGCCGTAACAACGATAATAGATGGCAACAAAACTCAAGATCTAATTTCAAGGCCATTGAAATAGTGCAAGATGGCTTCATTTGGATGAAACATGGCCGTAACAACGATAATAGATGACAACAAAACTCAACATCTAGATTCAAGGCCATTGAAATAGTGCAAGATGGCTCGATTTGGATGAAACATGGCCGTAACAACGATAATAGATGGCAACAAAACTCAAGATCTAATTTCAAGGCCATTGAAATAGTGCAAGATGACTCCATTTGGATGAAACATGGCCGTAACAACGATAATAGATGACAACAAAACTCAACATCAAATTTCAAGGCCATTCAAATAGTGCAAGATGGCTTCATTTGGATGAAACATGGCCGTAACAACGATAATAGATGGCAACAAAACTCAACATCAAATTTCAAGGCCATTGAAATAGTGCAAGATGGCTTCATTTGGATGAAACATGGCCGTAACAACGATAATAGATGGCAACAAAACTCAACATCAAATTTCAAGGCCATTGAAATAGTGCAAGATGGCTTCATTTGGATGAAACATGGCCGTAACAACGATAATAGATGACAACAAAACTCAACATCTAATTTCAAGGCCATTCAAATAGTGCAAGATGGCTTCATTTGGATGAAACATGGCCGTAACAACGATAATAGATGGCAACAAAACTCAACATCAAATTTCAAGGCCATTGAAATAGTGCAAGATGGCTTCATTTGGATGAAACATGGCCGTAACAACGATAATAGATGGCAACAAAACTCAACATCAAATTTCAAGGCCATTGAAATAGTGCAAGATGGCTTCATTTGGATGAAACATGGCCGTAACAACGATAATAGATGGCAACAAAACTCAACATCTAATTTCAAGGCCATTGAAATAGTGCAAGATAGCTCCATTTGGATGAAACATGGCCGTAACAACGATAATAGATGGCAACAAAACTCAACATCAAATTTCAAGGCCATTCAAATAGTGCAAGATGGCTTCATTTGGATGAAACATGGCCGTAACAACGATAATAGATGGCAATAAAACTCAAGATCAAATTTCAAGCCCATTGAAATAGTGCAAGATGGCTTCATTTGGATGAAACATGGCCGTAACAACGATAATAGATGACAACAAAACTCAACATCAAATTTCAAGGCCATTGAAATAGTGCAAGATGGCTTCATTTGGATGAAACATGGCCGTAACAACGATAATAGATGGCAACAAAACTCAAGATCAAATTTCAAGGCCATTGAAATAGTGCAAGATGGCTTCATTTGGATGAAACATGGCCGTAACAACGATAATAGATGGCAACAAAACTCAAGATCTAATTTCAAGGCCATTGAAATAGTGCAAGATGGCTTCATTTGGATGAAACATGGCCGTAACAACGATAATAGATGGCAACAAAACTCAAGATCTAATTTCAAGGCCATTGAAATAGTGCAAGATGACTCCATTTGGATGAAACATGGCCGTAACAACGATAATAGATGACAACAAAACTCAACATCTAATTTCAAGGCCATTCAAATAGTGCAAGATGGCTTCATTTGGATGAAACATGGCCGTAACAACGATAATAGATGACAACAAAACTCAACATCTAATTTCAAGGCCATTCAAATAGTGCAAGATGGCTTCATTTGGATGAAACATGGCCGTAACAACGATAATAGATGACAACAAAACAATACATCAAATTTCAAGGCCATTGAAATAGTGCAGAATGCTCCATTTGGATGAAACATGGCCGTAACAACGATAATAGATGGCAACAAAACTCAACATCAAACTTCAAGGCCATTCAAATAGTGTAAGATGGCTTCATTTGGATGAAACATGGCCGTAACAACAATAGATGGCAATAAAACTCAAGATCAAATTTCAAGCCCATTGAAATAGTGCAAGATGGCTTCATTTGGATAAAACATGGCCGTAACATCGAAAATAGATGACAACAAAACTCAACATCAAATTTCAAGCCCATTGAAATAGTGCAAGATGGCTTCATTTGGATGAAACATGGCCGTAACAACGATAATAGATGACAACAAAACAATACATCAAATTTCAAGGCCATTGAAATAGTGCAAGAATGCTCCATTTGGCCGTAACAACGATAATAGATGGCAACAAAACTAAAGATCTAATTTCAAGGCCATTGAAATAGTGCAAGATGGCTTCATTTGGATGAAACATGGCCGTAACAACGATAATAGATGGCAACAAAACTCAACATCTAATTTCAAGGCCATTGAAATAGTGCAGGATGACTCCATTTGGATGAAACATGGCCGTAACAACAATAATAGATGGCAATAAAACTCAAGATCAAATTTCAAGCCCATTGAAATAGTGCAAGATGGCTTCATTTGGATGAAACATGGCCGTAACAACGATAATAGATGACAACAAAACTCAACATCAAATTTCAAGGCCATTGAAATAGTGCAAGATGGCTTCATTTGGATGAAACATGGCCGTAACAACGATAATAGATGGCAACAAAACTCAACATCTAATTTCAAGGCCATTGAAATAGTGCAAGATGGCTTCATTTGGATGAAACATGGCCGTAACAACGATAATAGATGGCAACAAAACTCAAGATCTAATTTCAAGGCCATTGAAATAGTGCAAGATGGCTCGATTTGGATGAAACATGGCCGTAACAACGATAATAGATGGCAACAAAACTCAACATCTAAATTCAAGGCCATTGAAATAGTGCAAGATGGCTTCATTTGGATAAAACTTGGCCGTAACAACGATAATAGATGGCAACAAAACTCAACATCTTATTTCAAGGTTATTGAATTAGTGCAAGATGGCTTCATTTGGATGAAACATGGCCGTAACAACGATAATAGATGGCAACAAAACTCAACATCAAATTTCAAGGCCATTGAAATAGTGCAAGATGGCTTCATTTGGATGAAACATGGCCGTAACAACGATAATAGATGGCAACAAAACTAAACATCAAATTTCAAGGCCATTGAAATAGTGCAAGATGGCTTCATTTGGATGAAACATGGCCGTAACAACGATAATAGATGGCAACAAAACTCAAAACCGAATTTCAAGGCCATTGAAATAGTGCAAGATGGCTTCATTTGGATGAAACATGGCCGTAACAACGATAATAGATGGCAACAAAACTAAACATCAAATTTCAAGGCCATTGAAATAGTGCAAGATGGCTTCATTTGGATGAAACATGGCCGTAACAACGATAATAGATGACAACAAAACTCAAGATCAAATTTCAAGGCCATTGAAATAGTGCAATATGGATTCATTTGGATGAAACATGGCCGTAACAACGATAATAGATGGCAACAAAACTCAACATCTTATTTCAAGGCCATTGAAATAGTGCAAGATGGCTTCATTTGGATGAAACATGGCCGTAACAACGATAATAGATGGCAACAAAACTAAACATCAAATTTCAAGGCCATTGAAATAGTGCAAGATGGCTTCATTTGGATGAAACATGGCCGTAACAACGATAATAGATGACAACAAAACTTAAGATCTAATTTCAAGGCCATTGAAATAGTGCAAGATGGCTTCATTTGGATAAAACTTGGCCGTAACAACGATAATAGATGGCAACAAAACTCAACATCTTATTTCAAGGTTATTGAATTAGTGCAAGATGGCTTCATTTGGATGAAACATGGCCGTAACAACGATAATAGATGGCAACAAAACTAAACATCAAATTTCAAGGCCATTGAAATAGTGCAAGATGGCTTCATTTGGATGAAACATGGCCGTAACAACGATAATAGATGGCAACAAAACTCAACAACTAATTTCAAGTTCATTGAAATAGTGCAAGATGGCTTCATTTGGATGAAACATGGCCGTAACAACGATAATAGATGGCAACAAAACTCAACATCAAATTTCAAGGCCATTGAAATAGTGCAAGATGGCTTCATTTGGATGAAACATGGCCGTAACAACGATAATAGATGGCAACAAAACTCAACATCTAATTTCAAGGCCATTGAAATAGTGCAAGATGGCTTCATTTGGATGAAACATGGCCGTAACAACGATAATAGATGGCAACAAAACTCAACATCAAATTTCAAGGCCATTGAAATAGTGCAAGATGGCTCCATTTGGATGAAACATGGCCGTAACAACGATAATAGATGGCAACAAAACTAAACATCAAATTTCAAGGCCATTGAAATAGTGCAATATGGCTACATTTGGATGAAACATGGCCGTAACAACGATAATAGATGGCAACAAAACTCAAACCGAATTTCAAGGCCATTGAAATAGTGCAAGATGGCTTCAATAAATGGCAACAAAACTCAAAACCGAATTTCAAGACCATTGAAATAGTGTAAGATGGCTTCATTTGGATGAAACATGGCCGTAACAACGATAATAGATGGCAACAAAACTCAACATCAAATTTCAAGGCCATTGAAATAGTGCAAGATGGCTTCATTTGGATGAAACATGGCCGTAACAACGATAATAGATGGCAACAAAACTCAAGATCACATTTCAAGGCCATTGAAATAGTGCAAGATGGCTTCATTTGGATGAAACATGGCCGTAACAACGATAATAGATGGCAACAAAACTCAAGATCTAATTTCAAGGCCATTGAAATAGTGCAAGATGGCTTCATTTGGATGAAACATGGCCGTAACAACGATAATAGATGGCAACAAAACTCAACATCTAATTTCAAGGCCATTGAAATAGTGCAGGAATGCTCCATTTGGATGAAACATGGCCGTAACAACGATAATAGATGGCAACAAAACTCAACATCTAATTTCTAGGCCATTCAAATATTGTAAGATGGCTTCATTTGGATGAAACATGGCCGTAACAACAATAATAGATGGAAATAAAACTCAAGATCAAATTTCAAGCCCATTGAAATAGTGCAAGATGGCTTCATTTGGATAAAACATGGCCGTAACATCGATAATAGATGACAACAAAACTCAACATCAAATTTCAAGCCCATTGAAATAGTGCAAGATGGCTTCATTTGGATGAAACATGGCCGTAACAACGATAATAGATGGCAACAAAACTCAAGATCACATTTCAAGGCCATTGAAATAGTGCAAGATGGCTCGATTTGGATGAAACATGGCCGTAACAACGATAATAGATGGCAACAAAACTCAAGATCTAATTTCAAGGCCATTGAAATAGTGCAAGATGGCTTCATTTGGATGAAACATGGCCGTAACAACGATAATAGATGGCAACAAAACTCAAGATCTAATTTCAAGGCCATTGAAATAGTGCAGGATGACTCCATTTGGATGAAACATGGCCGTAACAACGATAATAGATGACAACAAAACTCAACATCTAATTTCAAGGCCATTCAAATAGTGCAAGATGGCTTCATTTGGATGAAACATGGCCGTAACAACGATAATAGATGACAACAAAACTCAACATCTAATTTCAAGGCCATTCAAATAGTGCAAGATGGCTTCATTTGGATGAAACATGGCCGTAAGAACGATAATAGATGACAACAAAACAATACATCAAATTTCAAGGCCATTGAAATAGTGCAGGAATGCTCCATTTGGATGAAACATGGACGTAACAACGATAATAGATGGCAACAAAACTCAACATCAAACTTCAAGGCCATTCAAATAGTGTAAGATGGCTTCATTTGGATGAAACATGGCCGTAACAACAATAATAGATGGCAATAAAACTCAAGATCTAATTTCAAGCCCATTGAAATAGTGCAAGATGGCTTCATTTGGATAAAACATGGCCGTAACATCGAAAATAGATGACAACAAAACTCAACATCAAATTTCAAGCCCATTGAAATAGTGCAAGATGGCTTCATTTGGATGAAACATGGCCGTAACAACGATAATAGATGACAACAAAACAATACATCAAATTTCAAGGCCATTGAAATAGTGCAGGAATGCTCCATTTGGCCGTAACAACGATAATAGATGGCAACAAAACTTAAGATCTAATTTCAAGGCCATTGAAATAGTGTAAGATGGCTTCATTTGGATGAAACATGGCCGTAACAACGATAATAGATGGCAACAAAACTCAACATCTAATTTCAAGGCCATTGAAATAGTGCAGGATGACTCCATTTGGATGAAACATGGCCGTAACAACAATAATAGATGGCAATAAAACTCAAGATCAAATTTCAAGCCCATTGAAATAGTGCAAGATGGCTTCATTTGGATAAAACTTGGCCGTAACAACGATAATAGATGACAACAAAACTCAACATCAAATTTCAAGGCCATTGAAATAGTGCAAGATGGCTTCATTTGAATGAAACATGGCCGTAACAACGATAATAGATGGCAACAAAACTCAAGATCTAATTTCAAGGCCATTGAAATAGTGCAAGATGGCTTCATTTGGATGAAACATGGCCGTAACAACGATAATAGATGGCAACAAAACTCAAAATCTAATTTCAAGGCCATTGAAACAGTGCAAGATGGCTCGATTTGGATAAAACATAGCCGTAACAACGATAATAGATGACAACAACAATTAAGATCTAATTTCAAGGCCATTGAAATAGTGCAAGATGGATTCATTTGGATGAAACATGGCCGTAACAACAATAATAGATGGCAACAAAACTCAACATCTTATTTCAAGGTTATTGAATTAGTGCAAGATGGCTTCATTTGGATGAAACATGGCCGTAACAACGATAATAGATGGCAACAAAACTAAACATCAAATTTCAAGGCCATTGAAATAGTGCAATATGGCTTCATTTGGATGAAACATGGCCGTAACAACGATAATAGATGACAACAAAACTAAACATCAAATTTCAAGGCTATTGAAATAGTGCAAGATGGCTTCATTTGGATGAAACATGGCCGTAACAACGATAATAGATGGCAACAAAACTCAAAACCGAATTTCAAGGCCATTGAAATAGTGCAAGATGGCTTCATTTGGATGAAACATGGCCGTAGCAACGATAATAGATGGCAACAAAACTAAACATCAAATTTCAAGGCTATTGAAATAGTGCAAGATGGCTCCATTTGGATGAAACATGGCCGTAACAACGATAATAGATGGCAACAAAACTCAAGATCTAATTTCAAGGCCATTGAAATAGTGCAATATGGATTCATTTGGATGAAACATGGCCGTAACAACAATAATAGATGGCAACAAAACTCAACATCTTATTTCAAGGTTATTGAATTAGTGCAAGATGGCTTCATTTGGATGAAACATGGCCGTAACAACGATAATAGATGGCAACAAAACTAAACATCAAATTTCAAGGCCATTGAAATAGTGCAAGATGGCTCGATTTGGATGAAACATGGCCGTAACAACGATAATAGATGACAACAACACTTAAGATCTAATTTCAAGGCCATTGAAATAGTGCAATATGGATTCATTTGGATGAAACATGGCCGTAACAACGATAATAGATGGCAACAAAACTCAACATCTTATTTCAAGGTTATTCAATTAGTGCAAGATGGCTTCATTTGGATGAAACATGGCCGTAACAACGATAATAGATGGCAACAAAACTAAACATCAAATTTCAAGGCGATTGAAATAGTGCAAGATGGCTTCATTTGGATGAAACATGGCCGTAACAACGATAATAGATGGCAACAAAACTCAAAACTGAATTTCAAGTTCATTGAAATAGTGCAAGATGGCTTCATTTGGATGAAACATGGCCGTAACAACGATAATAGATGGCAACAAAACTCAACATCAAATTTCAAGGCGATTGAAATAGTGCAAGATGGCTTCATTTGGATGAAACATGGCCGTAACAATGATAATAGATGGCAACAAAACTCAACATCTAATTTCAAGGCCATTGAAATAGTGCAAGATGGCTTAATTTGGATGAAACATGGCCGTAACAACGATAATAGATGGCAACAAAACTCAACATCAAATTTCAAGGCCATTGAAATAGTGCAAGATGGCTCCATTTGGATGAAACATGGCCGTAACAACGATAATAGATGGCAACAAAACTAAACATCAAATTTCAAGGCCATTGAATAGTGCAATATGGCTACATTTGGATGAAACATGGCCGTAACAACGATAATAGATGGCAACAAAACTCAAAACCGAATTTCAAGGCCATTGAAATAGTGCAAGATGGCTTCAATAAATGGCAACAAAACTCAAAACCGAATTTCAAGACCATTGAAATAGTGCAAGATGGCTTCATTTGGATGAAACATGGCCGTAACATCGATAATAGATGGCAACAAAACTCAACATCAAATTTCAAGGCCATTGATATAGTGCAAGATGGCTTAATTTGGATGAAACATGGCCGTAACAACGATAATAGATGGCAACAAAACTCAACATCTAATTTCAAGGCCATTGAAATAGTGCAAGATGGCTTCATTTGGATGAAACATGGCCGTAACAACGATAATAGATGGCAACAAACTCAACATCAAATTTCAAGGCCATTGAAATAGTGCAAGATGGCTCCATTTGGATGAAACATGGCCGTAACAACGATAATAGATGGCAACAAAACTCAACATCAAATTTCAAGGCCATTGAAATAGTGCAAGATGGCTCCATTTGGATGAAACATGGCCGTAACAACGATAATAGATGGCAACAAAACTAAACATCAAATTTCAAGGCCATTGAATAGTGCAATATGGCTACATTTGGATGAAACATGGCCGTAACAACGATAATAGATGGCAACAAAACTCAAAACCGAATTTCAAGGCCATTCAAATAGTGAAAGATGGCTTAAATAGATGGCAACAAAACTCAAAACCGAATTTCAAGGCCATTGAATTAGTGAAAGATGGCTCCATTTGGATGAAACATGGCCATAACAACGATAATAGATGGCAACAAAACTTAACATCAAATTTCAAGGCCATTGAAATAGTGCAAGATGGCTTCATTTGGATGAAACATGGCCGTAACAACGATAATAGATGGCAACAAAACTCAAGATCAAATTTCAAGCCCATTGAAATAGTGCAAGATGACTCCATTTGGATGAAACATGGCCGTAACAACGATAATAGATGACAACAAAACTCAACATCTAATTTCAAGGCCATTGAAATAGTGCAAGATGGCT
Source organism: Anopheles arabiensis (assembly GCF_016920715.1). Taxonomy (NCBI): domain Eukaryota; kingdom Metazoa; phylum Arthropoda; class Insecta; order Diptera; family Culicidae; genus Anopheles; species Anopheles arabiensis. The sequence goes on from NW_024412155.1 coordinate 14,630, forward strand.
TCATTTGGATGAAACATGGCCGTAACAACGATAATAGATGGCAACAAAACTCAAAACCGAATTTCAAAGCCATTGAAATAGTGCAAGATGGCTTCTATAGATGGCAACAAAACTCAAAACCGAATTTCAAGACCATTGAAATAGTGCAAGATGGGTAACAACGATAATAGATGGCAACAAAACTCAACATCAAATTTCAAGGCCATTGAAATAGTGCAAGATGGCTTCATTTGGATGAAACATGGCCGTAACAACAATATTAGATGGCAACAGAACTCAAGATCTAATTTCAAGGCCATTGAAATAGTGCAGGATGACTCCATTTGGATGAAACATGGCCGTAACAACGATAATAGATGACAACAAAACTCAACATCAAATTTCAAGGCCATTGAAATAGTGCAAGATGGCTTCATTTGGATGAAACATGGCCGTAACAACGATAATAGATGGCAACAAAACTCAAGATCAAATTTCAAGCCCATTGAAATAGTGCAAGATGGCTTAAAAATGGCAACAAAACTCAAAACCGAATTTCAAGGTCATTGAAATAGTGCAAGATGGCTTCATTTGGATGAAACATGGCCGTAACAACGATAATAGATGACAACAAAACTCAACATCTAATTTCAAGCCCATTGAAATAGTGCAAGATGGCTTCATTTGGATGAAACATGGCCGTAACAACGATAATAGATGGCAACAAAACTCAAGATCAAATTTCAAGCCCATTGAAATAGTGCAAGATGGCTTCATTTGGATGCAAAATGGCCGTAACAACGATAATAGATGACAACAAAACTCAACATCAAATTTCAAGGCCATTGAAATAGTGCAAGATGGCTTCATTTGGATGAAACATGGCCGTAACAACGATAATAGATGGCAACAAAACTCAACATCTAATTTCAAGGCCATTCAAATAGTGCAAGATGGCTTCATTTGGATGAAACATGGCCGTAACAACGATAATAGATGGCAACAAAACTCAAGATCTAATTTCAAGGCCATTGAAATAGTGCAGGATGACTCCATTTGGATGAAACATGGCCGTAACAACGATAATAGATGGCAACAAAACTCAAGATCAAATTTCAAGGCTATTGAAATAGTGCAAGATGGCTTCATTTGGATGCAAAATGGCCGTAACAACGATAATAGATGACAACAAAACTCAACATCAAATTTCAAGGCCATTCAAATAGTGCAAGATGGCTTCATTTGGATGAAACATGGCCGTAATAACGATAATAGATGGCAACAAAACTCAACATCGAATTTCAAGGCCATTCAAATAGTGCAAGATGGCTTCATTTGGATGAAACATGGCCGTAACAACGATAATAGATGGCAACAAAACTCAACATCTAAATTCAAGGCCATTCAAATAGTGCAAGATGGCTTCATTTGGATGAAACATGGCCGTAACATCGATAATAGATGGCAACAAAACTCAACATCAAATTTCAAGGCCAGTGATATAGTGCAGGAAGACTCCATTTGGATGAAACATGGCCATAACAACGATAATAGACGGCAACAAAACTCAACATCAAATTTCAAGGCCATTGAAATAGTGCAAGATGGCTTCAATAGATGGCAACAAAACTGAAAACCGAATTTCAAGACCATTGAAATAGTGCAAGATGGCTCGATTTGGATGAAACATGGCCGTAACAACGATAATAGATGGCAACAAAACTCAATATCTAATTTCAAGGCCATTGAAATAGTGCAAGATGGCTCGATTTGGCTGAAACATGGCCATAAAAACGATAATAGATGGCAACAAAACTCAAACATCGAATTTCAAGACCATTGAAATAGTGCAAGATGGCTCGATTTGGATGAAACATGGCCGTAACAACGATAATAGAGGGCAAAAACTAAACATCTAAATTCAAGGCCATTGAAATAGTGCAAGATGGCTTCATTTGGATTAAACATGGCCGTAACAACGATAATAGATGGCAACAAAACTCAAGATCTAATTTCAAGGCCAGTGATATAGTGCAGGAAGACTCTATTTGAATGAAACATGGCCATAACAACGATAATAGAGGGCAACAAAACTCAACATCAAATTTCAAGGCCATTCAAATAGTGCAAGATGGCTTCAATAGATGGCAACAAAACTCAAAACCGAATTTCAAGACCATTGAAATAGTGCAATATGGCTTCATTTGGATGAAACATGGCCGTAACAACGATAATAGATGGCAACAAAACTCAATATCTAATTTCAAGGCCATTGAAATAGTGCAAGATGGCTCGATTTGGCTGAAACATGGCCATAAAAACGATAATAGATGGCAACAAAACTCAAAACCGAATTTCAAGACCATTGAAATAGTGCAAGATGGCTTCATTTGGATGAAACATGGCCGTAACATCGATAATAGATGGCAACAAAACTCAACATCAAATTTCAAGGCCATTGAAATAGTGCAAGATGGCTTCATTTGGATGAAACATGGCCGTACCAACGATAATAGATGGCAACAAAACTAAACATCAAATTTCAAGGCCATTGAAATAGTGCAAGATTGTTTCAATAGATGGCAACAAAACTCAAAACCGAATTTCCAGACCATTGAAATAGTGCAAGATGGCTTCATTTGGATGAAACATGGCCGTAAGAACGATAATAGATGGCAACAAAACTCAAGATCTAATTTCAAGGTCATTGAAATAGTGCAAGATGGCTTCATTTGGATGAAACATGGCCGTAACAACGATAATAGATGGCAACAAAACTCAACATCAAATTTCAAGGCCATTGAAATAGTGCAAGATGGCTTCATTTGGATGAAACATGGCCGTAGCAACGATAATAGATGGCAACAAAACTCAACATCTAATTTCAAGGCCATTGAAATAGTGCAAGATGGCTTCATTTGGATGAAACATGGCCGTAACAACGATAATAGATGACAACAAAACTCAACATCAAATTTCAAGGCCATTGAAATAGTGCAAGATGGCTTCATTTGGATTAAACATGGCCGTAACAACGATAATAGATGGCAACAAATATCAAGATCAAATTTCAAGGCCATTGATATAGTGCAGGAAGACTCTATTTGGATGAAACATGGCCGTAACAACGATAATAGATGGCAACAAAACTCAACATCAAATTTCAAGGCCATTGAAATAGTGCAAGATGGCTTCAAAAGATGGCAACAAAACTCAAAACCGAATTTCAAAGCCATTGAAATAGTGCAAGATGGCTCGTTTGGCTGAAACATGGCCATAAAAACGATAATAGATGGCAACAAAACTCAAAACCAAATTTCAAGACCATTTAAATAGTGCAAGATGGCTTCATTTGGATGAAACATGGCCGTAACAACGATAATAGATGGCAACAAAACTCAACATCAAATTTCATGGCCATTGAAACAGTGAAAGATGGCTTCATTTGGATGAAACATGGCCGTAATAACGATAATAGATGGCAACAAAACTAAACATCAAATTTCAAGGTCATTGAAATAGTGCAAGATGGCTTCATTTGGATGAAACATGGCCGTAACAACGATAATAGATGGCAACAAAACTAAACATCTAGATTCAAGGCCATTGAAATAGTGCAAGATTGTTTCAATAGATGGCAACAAAACTCAAAACCGAATTTCAAGACCATTGAAATAGTGCAAGATGGCTTCATTTGGATGAAACATGGCCGTAACAACGATAATAGATGGCAACAAAACTCAATATCTATTTTCAAGGTCATTGAAATAGTGCAAGATGGCTCCATTTGGATGAAACTTGGTAATAACAACGATAATAGATGGCAACAAAACTAAACATCAAATTTCAAGGCTATTGAAATAGTGCAAGATGGCTTCATTTGGATGAAACATGGCCGTAACAACGATATTAGATGGCAATAGAACTCAAGATCTAATTTCAAGGCCATTGAAATAGTGCAAGATGGCTCGATTTGGATGAAACATGGCCGTAAAAACGAAAATAGATGGCAACAAAACTAAACATCAAATTTCAAGGCCATTCAAATAGTGCAAGATGGCTTCATTTGGATGAAACATGGCCGTAACAACAATAATAGATGGCAACAAAACTCAACATCAAATTTCAAGGCCATTGAAATAGTGCAAGATGGCTCCATTTGGATGAAACATGGCCGTAACAACGATAATAGATGGCAACAAAACTCAACATCAAATTTCAAGGCCATTGATATAGTGCAGGAAGACTCCATTTGGATGAAACATGGCCGTAACAACGATAATAGATGGCAACAAAACTCAACATCAAATTTCAAGGCCATTGAAATAGTGCAAGATGGCTCGATTTGGATGAAACATGGCCGTAATAACGATAATAGATGGCAACAAAACTCAACATCAAATTTCAAGGCCATTCAAATAGTGCAAGATGGCTTCATTTGGATGAAACATGGCCGTAACAACGATAATAGATGGCAACAAAACTAAACATCTAGATTCAAGGCCATTGAAATAGTGCAAGATGGCTCCATTTGGATGAAACATGGCCGTAACAACGATAATAGATGGCAACAAAACTCAAGATCAAATTTCAAGGCCATTGAAATAGTGCAAGATGGCTTCATTTGGATGAAACATGGCCGTCCCAACGATAATAGATGATAACAAAATTCAACATCTAAATTCAAGGCCATTGAAATAGTGCAAGATGGCTTCATTTGGATGAAACATGGCCGTAACAACGATAATAGATGGCAACAAAACTCAACATCAAATTTCAAGGCCATTGAAATAGTGCAAGATGGCTTCATTTGGATGAAACATGGCCGTCCCAACGAAAATAGATGGCAACAAAACTTAACATCAAATTTCAAGCCCATTGAAATAGTGCAAGATGGCTTCATTTGGATGAAACATGGCCGTAACAACGATAATAGATGGCAACAAAACTCAACATCTAATTTCAAGGCCATTGAAATAGTGCAAGATGGCTCCATTTGGATGAAACATGGCCGTAACAACGATAATAGATGGCAACAAAACTCAAGATCAAATTTCAAGGCCATTCAAATAGTGCAAGATGGCTTCATTTGGATGAAACATGGCCGTAACAACGATAATAGATGGCAACAAAACTCAAGATCAAATTTCAAGGCCATTCAAATAGTGCAAGATGGCTTCATTTGGATGAAACATGGCCGTAATAACGATAATAGATGGCAACAAAACTCAACATCTAAATTCAAGGCCATTGAAATAGTGCAAGATGGCTTCATTTGGATGAAACATGGCCGTAACAACGATCATAGATGACAACAAAACTCAACATCTAATTTCAAGGCCATTGAAATAGTGCAAGATGGCTTCATTTGGATGAAACATGGCCGTAACAACGATAATAGATGACAACAAAACTCAAGATCAAATTTCAAGGCCATTGAAATAGTGCAAGATGGCTTTATTTGGATGAAACATGGCCGTAACAACGATAATAGATGACAACAAAACTAAACATCAAATTTCAAGGCCATTGAAATAGTGCAAGATGGCTTCAATAGATGGCATTAAAACTCAAAACCGAATTTCAAGGCCATTGAAATAGTGCAAGATGGCTTCATTTGGATGAAACATGGCCGTAAGAACGATAATAGATGGCAACAAAACTCAAGATCTAATTTCAAGGCCATTGAAATAGTGCAAGATGGCTTCATTTGGATGAAACATGGCCGTAAGAACGATAATAGATGACAACAAAACTCAAGATCTAATTTCAAGGCCATTGAAATAGTGCAAGATGGCTCCATTTGGATGAAACATGGCCGTAACAACGATAATAGATGGCAACAAAACTCAACATCTAATTTCAAGCCCATTGAAATAGTGCAAGATGGCTTCATTTGGATGAAACATGGCCGTAACAACGATAATAGATGGCAACAAAACTAAACATCAAATTTCAAGGCCATTGAAATAGTGCAAGATGGCTCGATTTGGATGAAACATGGCCGTAACAACGATAATAGATGGCAACAAAACTCAACATCAAATTTCAAGGCCATTCAAATAGTGCAAGATGGCTTCATTTGGATGAAACATGGCCGTAACAACGATAATAGATGGCAACAAAACTCAACATCAAATTTCAAGGCCATTTAAATAGTGCAAGATGGCTTCATTTGGATGAAACATGGCCGTAACAACGATAATAGATGGCAACAAAACTAAACATCAAATTTCAAGTCCATTGAAATAGTTCAAGATGGCTCCTTTTGGATGAAACATGGCCGTAACAACGATAATAGATGGCAACAAAACTCAACATCTAAATTCAAAACCATTCAAATAGTGCAATATGGCTTCATTTGAATGAAACATGGCCGTAACAACGATAATAGATGGCAACAAAACTCAAAATCTAATTTCAAGCCCATTGAAATAGTGCAAGATGGCTTCATTTGGATGAAACATGGCCGTAACAACGATAATAGATGGCAACAAAACTAAACATCAAATTTCAAGGCCATTGAAATAGTGCAAGATGGCTCAATTTGGATGAAACATGGCCGTAACAACGATAATAGATGGCAACAAAACTCAACATCAAATTTCAAGGTCATTGAAATAGTGCAAGATGGCTTCATTTGGATGAAACATGGCCGTAACAACGATAATAGATGGCAACAAAACTCAACATCAAATTTCAAGGCCATTGAAATAGTGCAAGATGGCTTCAATAGATGGCATTAAAACTCAAAACCGAATTTCAAGGCCATTCAAATAGTGCAATATGGCTTCATTTGGATGAAACATGGCCGTAATAACGATAATAGATGGCAACAAAACTCAACATCAAATTTCAAGGCCATTGAAATAGTTCAAGATGGCTCCATTTGGATGAAACATGGCCGTAACAACGATAATAGATGGCAACAAAACTCAACATCTAAATTCAAGGCCATTGAAATAGTGCAAGATGGCTTCATTTGGATGAAACATGGCCGTAACAACGATAATAGATGGCAACAAAACTCAACATCAAATTTCAAGGCCATTGAAATAGTGCAAGATGGCTTCATTTGGATGAAACATGGCCGTAACAACGATAATAGAGAGCAACAAAACTAAACATCTAAATTCAAGGCCATTGAAATAGTGCAAGATGGCTTCATTTGGATGAAACATGGCCGTAACAACGATAATAGATGACAACAAATTTCAACATCTAATTTCAAGGTCATTGAAATAGTGCAATAGTGCAAGATGGCTTCATTTGGATGAAACATGGCCGTAACAACGATAATAGATGGCAACAAAACTCAACATCAAATTTCAAGGCCATTGAAATAGTGCAAGATGGCTTCATTTGGATGAAACATGGCCGTAACAACGAAAATAGAGGGCAACAAAACTAAACATCTAAATTCAAGGCCATTGAAATAGTGCAAGATGGCTTCATTTGGATGAAACATGGCCGTAACAACGATAATAGATGACAACAAAATTCAACATCTAAATTCAATGCCATTGAAATAGTGCAAGATGGCTTCATTTGGATGAAACATGGCCGTAACAACGATAATAGATGGCAACAAAACTCAACATCAAATTTCAAGGCCATTGAAATAGTGCAAGATGGCTCGATTTGGATGAAACATGGCCGTAAAAACGAAAATAGATGGCAACAAAACTCAACATCAAATTTCAAGGCCATTGAAATAGTGCAAGATGGCTTCATTTTGGATGAAACATGGCCGTAACAACGATAATAGATGACAACAAAACTCAACATCAAATTTCAAGGCCATTGAAATAGTGCAAGATGGCTCCATTTGGATGAAACATGGCCGTAACAACGATAATAGATGGCAACAAAACTCAACATCTAATTTCAAGGCCATTGATATAGTGCAAGATAGCTCCATTTGGATGAAACATGGCCGTAACAACGATAATAGATGGCAACAAAACTCAACATCAAATTTCCAGGCCATTGAAATAGTGCAAGATGGCTCATTTGGATGAAACATGGCCGTAACAACGATAATAGATGGCAACAAAACTCAACATCAAATTTCAAGGCCATTCAAATAGTGCAGGATTGCTCCATTTGGATGAAACATGGCCGTAACAACGATAATAGATGCAACAAAACTAAAGATCTAATTTCAAGGCCATTGAAATAGTGCGAGATGGCTCCATTTGGATGAAACATGGCCGTAACAACGATAATAGATGGCAACAAAACTCAAGATCAAATTTCAAGGCCATTGAAATAGTGCAAGATGGCTTCATTTGGATGAAACATGGCCGTAACAACGATAATAGATGACAACAAATTCAACATCTAAATTTCAAGGCCATTGAAATAGTGCAAGATGGCTTCATTTGGATGAAACATGGCCGTAACAACGATAATAGATGGCAACAAAACTCAACATCAAATTTCAAGGCCATTGAAATAGTGCAAGATGGCTTCATTTGGATGAAACATGGCCGTAACAACGATAATAGATGGCAACAAAACTAAACATCAAATTTCAAGGCCATTGAAATAGTGCAAGATGGCTTCATTTGGATGAAACATGGCCGTAACAACGATAATAGATGGCAACAAAACTCAACATCGCATCTGAAGGAAATTGAAATAGTGCAAGATGGCTTCATTTGGATGAAACATGGCCGTAACAAAAACTCAACATCAAATTTCAAGGCCATTCAAATAGTGCAAGATGGCTTCATTTGGATGAAACATGGCCGTAAGAACGATAATAGATGACAACAAAACTAAACATCAAATTTCAAGGCCATTGAAATAGTGCAAGATGGCTTCATTTGGATGAAACATGGCCGTAACAACGATAATAGATGGCAACAAAACTCAACGTCAAACTTCAAGGCCATTGAATTAGTGCAAGATGGCTTCATTTGGATGAAACATGGCCGTAACAACGATAATAGATGACAACAAAACTAAACATCTAATTTCAAGGCCATTGAAATAGTGCAAGATGGCTCGATTTGGATGAAACATGGCCGTAACAACGATAATAGATGGCAACAAAACTCAAGATCTAATTTCAAGGCCATTGAAATAGTGCAAGATGGCTTCATTTGGATGAAACATGGCCGTAACAACGATAATAGATGACAACAAAACTAAACATCAAATTTCAAGGCCATTGAAATAGTGCAAGATGGCTTCATTTGGATGAAACATGGCCGTAACAACGATAATAGATGGCAACAAAACTCAAGATCTAATTTCAAGGCCATTGAAATAGTGCAAGATGGCTTCATTTGGATGAAACATGGCCGTAACAACGATAATAGATGACAACAAAACTCAACATCAAATTTCAAGGCCATTCAAATAGTGCAAGATGGCTTCATTTGGATGAAACATGGCCGTAAGAACGATAATAGATGGCAACAAAACTAAACATCAAATTTCAAGGCTATTGAAATAGTGCAAGATGGCTTCATTTGGATGAAACATGGCCGTAACAACGATAATAGATGGCAAAAACTCAACATCAAACTTCAAGGCCATTGAATTAGTGCAAGATGGCTTCATTTGGATGAAACATGGCCGTAACAACGATAATAGATGACAACAAAACTCAACATCTAATTTCAAGGCCATTCAAATAGTGCAATATGGCTTCATTTGGATGAAACATGGCCGTAACAACGATAATAGATGGCAACAAAACTCAACATCAAATTTCAAGGCCATTGAAATAGTGCAAGATGGCTTCATTTGGATGAAACATGGCCGTAACAACGATAATAGATGGCAACAAAACTCAACATCAAACTTCAAGGCCATTGAAATAGTGCAAGATGGCTTCATTTGGATGAAACATGGCCGTAACAACGATAATAGATGGCAACAAAACTCAACATCTAATTTCAAGGCCATTGAAATAGTGCAAGATGGCTCCATTTGGATGAAACATGGCCGTAACAACGATAATAGATGGCAACAAAACTCAACATCAAATTTCAAGGCCATTCAAATAGTGCAAGATGGCTTCATTTGGATGAAACATGGCCGTAACAACGATAATAGATGGCAACAAAACTCAAGATCAAATTTCAAGCCCATTGAAATAGTGCAAGATGGCTTCATTTGGATGAAACATGGCCGTAACAACGATAATAGATGACAACAAAACTCAACATCAAATTTCAAGGCCATTGAAATAGTGCAAGATGGCTTCATTTGGATGAAACATGGCCGTAACAACGATAATAGATGGCAACAAAACTCAAGATCATTTCAAGGCCATTGAAATAGTGCAAGATGGCTCATTTGGATGAAACATGGCCGTAACAACGATAATAGATGGCAACAAAACTCAAGATCAAATTTCAAGGCCATTGAAATAGTGCAAGATGGCTTCATTTGGATGAAACATGGCCGTAACAACGATAATAGATGGCAACAAAACTCAAGATCTAATTTCAAGGCCATTGAAATAGTGCAAGATGGCTTCATTTGGATGAAACATGGCCGTAACAACGATAATAGATGACAACAAAACTCAACATCTAATTTCAAGGCCATTCAAATAGTGCAAGATGGCTTCATTTGGATGAAACATGGCCGTAACAACGATAATAGATGACAACAAAACTCAACATCTAATTTCAAGGCCATTCAAATAGTGCAAGATGGCTTCATTTGGATGAAACATGGCCGTAAGAACGATAATAGATGACAACAAAACTCAAGATCAAATTTCAAGCCCATTGAAATAGTGCAAGATGGCTTCATTTGAATGAAACATGGCCGTAACAACGATAATAGATGGCAACAAAACTCAACATCAAATTTCAAGGCCATTCAAATAGTGCAAGATGGCTTCATTTGGATGAAACATGGCCGTAACAACGATAATAGATGGCAACAAAACTCAAGATCAAATTTCAAGCCCATTGAAATAGTGCAAGATGGCTTCATTTGAATGAAACATGGCCGTAACAACGATAATAGATGACAACAAAACTCAACATCAAATTTCAAGGCCATTGAAATAGTGCAAGATGGCTTCATTTGGATGAAACATGGCCGTAACAACGATAATAGATGACAACAAAACAATACATCAAATTTCAAGGCCATTGAAATAGTGCAAGATGGCTTCATTTGGCCGTAACAACGATAATAGATGGCAACAAAACTAAAGATCTAATTTCAAGGCCATTGAAATAGTGCAAGATGGCTTCATTTGGATGAAACATGGCCGTAACAACGACAATAGATGGCAACAAAACTCGACATCAAATTTCAAGGCCATTGAAATAGTGCAAGATGGCTCCATTTGGATGAAACATGGTCGTAACAACGATAATAGATGGCAATAAAACTCAAGATCAAATTTCAAGCCCATTGAAATAGTGCAAGATGGCTTCATTTGGATGAAACATGGCCGTAACAACGATAATAGATGGCAACAAAACTCAAGATCAAATTTCAAGGCCATTGAAATAGTGCAAGATGGCTTCATTTGGATGAAACATGGCCGTAACAACGATAATAGATGGCAACAAAACTCAACTTCTAATTTCAAGGCCATTGAAATAGTGCAAGATGGCTTCATTTGGATGAAACATGGCCGTAACAACGATAATAGATGGCAACAAAACTCAAGATCAAATTTCAAGGCCATTGAAATAGTGCAAGATGGCTCATTTGGATGAAACATGGCCGTAACAACGATAATAGATGGCAACAAAACTCAACATCAAATTTCAAGGCCATTGAAATAGTGCAAGATGGCTTCATTTGGATGAAACATGGCCGTAACAACGATAATAGATGGCAACAAAACTCAACATCAAATTTCAAGGCCATTGAAATAGTGCAAGATGGCTTCATTTGGATGAAACATGGCCGTAACAACGATAATAGATGGCAACAAAACTCAACATCAAATTTCAAGGCCATTGAAATAGTGCAAGATGGCTTCATTTGGATGAAACATGGCCGTAACAACGATAATAGATGGCAACAAAACTAAACATCAAATTTCAAGGCCATTGAAATAGTGCAAGATGGCTTCATTTGGATGAAACATGGCCGTAACAACGATAATAGATGGCAACAAAACTCAACATCAAATTTCAAGGCCATTGAAATAGTGCAAGATGGCTTCATTTGGATGAAACATGGCCGTAACAACGATAATAGATGGCAACAAAACTAAACATCAAATTTCAAGGCTATTGAAATAGTGCAAGATGGCTCGATTTGGATGAAACATGGCCGTAACAACGATAATAGATGGCAACAAAACTCAACATCTAATTTCAAGGCCATTGAAATAGTGCAAGATGGCTTCATTTGGATGAAACATGGCCGTAACAACGATAATAGATGGCAACAAAACTCAACATCAAATTTCAAGGCCATTGAAATAGTGCAAGATGGCTTCATTTGGATGAAACATGGCCGTAACAACGATAATAGATGGCAACAAAACTAAACATCAAATTTCAAGGCCATTGAAATAGTGCAAGATGGCTTCATTTGGATGAAACATGGCCGTAACAACGATAATAGATGGCAACAAACTCAAGATCTAATTTCAAGGCCATTGAAATAGTGCAAGATGGATTCATTTGGATGAAACATGGCCGTAACAACGATAATAGATGGCAACAAAACTCAACATCAAATTTCAAGGCCATTGAAATAGTGCAAGATGGCTTCATTTGGATGAAACATGGCCGTAACAACGATAATAGATGGCAACAAAACTCAACATCAAATTTCAAGGCCATTGAAATAGTGCAAGATGGCTTCATTTGGATGAAACATGGCCGTAACAACGATAATAGATGGCAACAAAACTCAACATCAAATTTCAAGGCCATTGAAATAGTGCAAGATGGCTTCATTTGGATGAAACATGGCCGTAACAACGATAATAGATGGCAACAAAACTCAACATCAAATTTCAAGGCCATTCAAATAGTGCAAGATGGCTTCATTTGGATGAAACATGGCCGTAACAACGATAATAGATGGCAACAAAACTCAACATCAAATTTCAAGGCCATTGAAATAGTGCAAGATGGCTTCATTTGGATGAAACATGGCCGTAACAACGATAATAGATGGCAACAAAACTCAAGATCAATTTCAAGGCCATTCAAATAGTGCAAGATGGCTTCATTTGGATGAAACATGGCCGTAACAACGATAATAGATGGCAACAAAACTCAACATCAAATTTCAAGGCCATTGAAATAGTGCAAGATGGCTTCATTTGGATGAAACATGGCCGTAACAACGATAATAGATGGCAACAAAACTCAACATCAAATTTCAAGGCCATTCAAATAGTGCAAGATGGCTTCATTTGGATGAAACATGGCCGTAACAACGATAATAGATGGCAACAAAACTCAACATCAAATTTCAAGGCCATTCAAATAGTGCAAGATGGCTTCATTTGGATGAAACATGGCCGTAACAACGATAATAGATGGCAACAAAACTCAACATCAAATTTCAAGGCCATTCAAATAGTGCAAGATGGCTTCATTTGGATGAAACATGGCCGTAACAACGATAATAGATGGCAACAAAACTCAACATCAAATTTCAAGGCCATTCAAATAGTGCAAGATGGCTTCATTTGGATGAAACATGGCCGTAACAACGATAATAGATGGCAACAAAACTCAACATCAAATTTCAAGGCCATTCAAATAGTGCAAGATGGCTTCATTTGGATGAAACATGGCCGTAACAACGATAATAGATGGCAACAAAACTCAACATCAAATTTCAAGGCCATTCAAATAGTGCAAGATGGCTTCATTTGGATGAAACATGGCCGTAACAACGATAATAGATGGCAACAAAACTCAACATCAAATTTCAAGGCCATTGAAATAGTGCAAGATGGCTTCATTTGGATGAAACATGGCCGTAACAACGATAATAGATGGCAACAAAACTCAACATCAAATTTCAAGGCCATTCAAATAGTGCAAGATGGCTTCATTTGGATGAAACATGGCCGTAACAACGATAATAGATGGCAACAAAACTCAACATCAAATTTCAAGGCCATTCAAATAGTGCAAGATGGCTTCATTTGGATGAAACATGGCCGTAACAACGATAATAGATGGCAACAAAACTCAACATCAAATTTCAAGGCCATTCAAATAGTGCAAGATGGCTTCATTTGGATGAAACATGGCCGTAACAACGATAATAGATGGCAACAAAACTCAACATCAAATTTCAAGGCCATTCAAATAGTGCAAGATGGCTTCATTTGGATGAAACATGGCCGTAACAACGATAATAGATGGCAACAAAACTCAACATCAAATTTCAAGGCCATTCAAATAGTGCAAGATGGCTTCATTTGGATGAAACATGGCCGTAACAACGATAATAGATGGCAACAAAACTCAACATCAAATTTCAAGGCCATTCAAATAGTGCAAGATGGCTTCATTTGGATGAAACATGGCCGTAACAACGATAATAGATGGCAACAAAACTCAACATCAAATTTCAAGGCCATTCAAATAGTGCAAGATGGCTTCATTTGGATGAAACATGGCCGTAACAACGATAATAGATGGCAACAAAACTCAACATCAAATTTCAAGGCCATTCAAATAGTGCAAGATGGCTTCATTTGGATGAAACATGGCCGTAACAACGATAATAGATGGCAACAAAACTCAACATCAAATTTCAAGGCCATTGAAATAGTGCAAGATGGCTTCATTTGGATGAAACATGGCCGTAACAACGATAATAGATGGCAACAAAACTCAACATCAAATTTCAAGGCCATTCAAATAGTGCAAGATGGCTTCATTTGGATGAAACATGGCCGTAACAACGATAATAGATGGCAACAAAACTCAACATCAAATTTCAAGGCCATTCAAATAGTGCAAGATGGCTTCATTTGGATGAAACATGGCCGTAACAACGATAATAGATGGCAACAAAACTCAACATCAAATTTCAAGGCCATTGAAATAGTGCAAGATGGCTTCATTTGGATGAAACATGGCCGTAACAACGATAATAGATGGCAACAAAACTCAACATCAAATTTCAAGGCCATTCAAATAGTGCAAGATGGCTTCATTTGGATGAAACATGGCCGTAACAACGATAATAGATGGCAACAAAACTCAACATCAAATTTCAAGGCCATTCAAATAGTGCAAGATGGCTTCATTTGGATGAAACATGGCCGTAACAACGATAATAGATGGCAACAAAACTCAACATCAAATTTCAAGGCCATTGAAATAGTGCAAGATGGCTTCATTTGGATGAAACATGGCCGTAACAACGATAATAGATGGCAACAAAACTCAACATCAAATTTCAAGGCCATTCAAATAGTGCAAGATGGCTTCATTTGGATGAAACATGGCCGTAACAACGATAATAGATGGCAACAAAACTCAACATCAAATTTCAAGGCCATTCAAATAGTGCAAGATGGCTTCATTTGGATGAAACATGGCCGTAACAACGATAATAGATGGCAACAAAACTCAACATCAAATTTCAAGGCCATTCAAATAGTGCAAGATGGCTTCATTTGGATGAAACATGGCCGTAACAACGATAATAGATGGCAACAAAACTCAACATCAAATTTCAAGGCCATTGAAATAGTGCAAGATGGCTTCATTTGGATGAAACATGGCCGTAACAACGATAATAGATGGCAACAAAACTCAACATCAAATTTCAAGGCCATTCAAATAGTGCAAGATGGCTTCATTTGGATGAAACATGGCCGTAACAACGATAATAGATGGCAACAAAACTCAACATCAAATTTCAAGGCCATTGAAATAGTGCAAGATGGCTTCATTTGGATGAAACATGGCCGTAACAACGATAATAGATGGCAACAAAACTCAACATCTAATTTCAAGGCCATTCAAATAGTGCAAGATGGCTTCATTTGGATGAAACATGGCCGTAACAACGATAATCGATGGCAACAAAACTCAACATCAAATTTCAAGGCCATTCAAATAGTGCCAGATGGCTTCATTTGGATGAAACATGGCCGTAACAACGATAATAGATGGCAACAAAACTCAACATCAAATTTCAAGGCCATTCAAATAGTGCAAGATGGCTTCATTTGGATGAAACATGGCCGTAACAACGATAATAGATGGCAACAAAACTCAACATCAAATTTCAAGGCCATTCAAATAGTGCAAGATGGCTTCATTTGGATGAAACATGGCCGTAACAACGATAATAGATGGCAACAAAACTCAACATCAAATTTCAAGGCCATTCAAATAGTGCAAGATGGCTTCATTTGGATGAAACATGGCCGTAACAACGATAATAGATGGCAACAAAACTCAACATCAAATTTCAAGGCCATTCAAATAGTGCAAGATGGCTTCATTTGGATGAAACATGGCCGTAACAACGATAATAGATGGCAACAAAACTCAACATCAAATTTCAAGGCCATTGAAATAGTGCAAGATGGCTTCATTTGGATGAAACATGGCCGTAACAACGATAATAGATGGCAACAAAACTCAACATCAAATTTCAAGGCCATTCAAATAGTGCAAGATGGCTTCATTTGGATGAAACATGGCCGTAACAACGATAATAGATGGCAACAAAACTCAACATCAAATTTCAAGGCCATTCAAATAGTGCAAGATGGCTTCATTTGGATGAAACATGGCCGTAACAACGATAATAGATGGCAACAAAACTCAACATCAAATTTCAAGGCCATTGAAATAGTGCAAGATGGCTTCATTTGGATGAAACATGGCCGTAACAACGATAATAGATGGCAACAAAACTCAACATCAAATTTCAAGGCCATTCAAATAGTGCAAGATGGCTTCATTTGGATGAAACATGGCCGTAACAACGATAATAGATGGCAACAAAACTCAACATCAAATTTCAAGGCCATTGAAATAGTGCAAGATGGCTTCATTTGGATGAAACATGGCCGTAACAACGATAATAGATGGCAACAAAACTCAACATCAAATTTCAAGGCCATTCAAATAGTGCAAGATGGCTTCATTTGGATGAAACATGGCCGTAACAACGATAATAGATGGCAACAAAACTCAACATCAAATTTCAAGGCCATTCAAATAGTGCAAGATGGCTTCATTTGGATGAAACATGGCCGTAACAACGATAATAGATGGCAACAAAACTCAACATCAAATTTCAAGGCCATTCAAATAGTGCAAGATGGCTTCATTTGGATGAAACATGGCCGTAACAACGATAATAGATGGCAACAAAACTCAACATCAAATTTCAAGGCCATTGAAATAGTGCAAGATGGCTTCATTTGGATGAAACATGGCCGTAACAACGATAATAGATGGCAACAAAACTCAACATCAAATTTCAAGGCCATTCAAATAGTGCAAGATGGCTTCATTTGGATGAAACATGGCCGTAACAACGATAATAGATGGCAACAAAACTCAACATCAAATTTCAAGGCCATTGAAATAGTGCAAGATGGCTTCATTTGGATGAAACATGGCCGTAACAACGATAATAGATGGCAACAAAACTCAACATCAAATTTCAAGGAAATAGTGCAAGATGGCTTCATTTGGATGAAACATGGCCGTAACAACGATAATAGATGGCAACAAAACTCAACATCAAATTTCAAGGCCATTGAAATAGTGCAAGATGGCTTCATTTGGATGAAACATGGCCGTAACAACGATAATAGATGGCAACAAAACTCAACATCAAATTTCAAGGCCATTCAAATAGTGCAAGATGGCTTCATTTGGATGAAACATGGCCGTAACAACGATAATAGATGGCAACAAAACTCAACATCAAATTTCAAGGCCATTCAAATAGTGCAAGATGGCTTCATTTGGATGAAACATGGCCGTAACAACGATAATAGATGGCAACAAAACTCAACATCAAATTTCAAGGCCATTCAAATAGTGCAAGATGGCTTCATTTGGATGAAACATGGCCGTAACAACGATAATAGATGGCAACAAAACTCAACATCAAATTTCAAGGCCATTGAAATAGTGCAAGATGGCTTCATTTGGATGAAACATGGCCGTAACAACGATAATAGATGGCAACAAAACTCAACATCAAATTTCAAGGCCATTCAAATAGTGCAAGATGGCTTCATTTGGATGAAACATGGCCGTAACAACGATAATAGATGGCAACAAAACTCAACATCAAATTTCAAGGCCATTCAAATAGTGCAAGATGGCTTCATTTGGATGAAACATGGCCGTAACAACGATAATAGATGGCAACAAAACTCAACATCAAATTTCAAGGCCATTGAAATAGTGCAAGATGGCTTCATTTGGATGAAACATGGCCGTAACAACGATAATAGATGGCAACAAAACTCAACATCAAATTTCAAGGCCATTGAAATAGTGCAAGATGGCTTCATTTGGATGAAACATGGCCGTAACAACGATAATAGATGGCAACAAAACTCAACATCAAATTTCAAGGCCATTCAAATAGTGCAAGATGGCTTCATTTGGATGAAACATGGCCGTAACAACGATAATAGATGGCAACAAAACTCAACATCAAATTTCAAGGCCATTGAAATAGTGCAAGATGGCTTCATTTGGATGAAACATGGCCGTAACAACGATAATAGATGGCAACAAAACTCAACATCAAATTTCAAGGCCATTCAAATAGTGCAAGATGGCTTCATTTGGATGAAACATGGCCGTAACAACGATAATAGATGGCAACAAAACTCAACATCAAATTTCAAGGCCATTCAAATAGTGCAAGATGGCTTCATTTGGATGAAACATGGCCGTAACAACGATAATAGATGGCAACAAAACTCAACATCAAATTTCAAGGCCATTGAAATAGTGCAAGATGGCTTCATTTGGATGAAACATGGCCGTAACAACGATAATAGATGGCAACAAAACTCAACATCAAATTTCAAGGCCATTCAAATAGTGCAAGATGGCTTCATTTGGATGAAACATGGCCGTAACAACGATAATAGATGGCAACAAAACTCAACATCAAATTTCAAGGCCATTGAAATAGTGCAAGATGGCTTCATTTGGATGAAACATGGCCGTAACAACGATAATAGATGGCAACAAAACTCAACATCAAATTTCAAGGCCATTGAAATAGTGCAAGATGGCTTCATTTGGATGAAACATGGCCGTAACAACGATAATAGATGGCAACAAAACTCAACATCAAATTTCAAGGCCATTCAAATAGTGCAAGATGGCTTCATTTGGATGAAACATGGCCGTAACAACGATAATAGATGGCAACAAAACTCAACATCAAATTTCAAGGCCATTCAAATAGTGCAAGATGGCTTCATTTGGATGAAACATGGCCGTAACAACGATAATAGATGGCAACAAAACTCAACATCAAATTTCAAGGCCATTCAAATAGTGCAAGATGGCTTCATTTGGATGAAACATGGCCGTAACAACGATAATAGATGGCAACAAAACTCAACATCAAATTTCAAGGCCATTCAAATAGTGCAAGATGGCTTCATTTGGATGAAACATGGCCGTAACAACGATAATAGATGGCAACAAAACTCAACATCAAATTTCAAGGCCATTCAAATAGTGCAAGATGGCTTCATTTGGATGAAACATGGCCGTAACAACGATAATAGATGGCAACAAAACTCAACATCAAATTTCAAGGCCATTGAAATAGTGCAAGATGGCTTCATTTGGATGAAACATGGCCGTAACAACGATAATAGATGGCAACAAAACTCAACATCAAATTTCAAGGCCATTGAAATAGTGCAAGATGGCTTCATTTGGATGAAACATGGCCGTAACAACGATAATAGATGGCAACAAAACTCAACATCAAATTTCAAGGCCATTGAAATAGTGCAAGATGGCTTCATTTGGATGAAACATGGCCGTAACAACGATAATAGATGGCAACAAAACTCAACATCAAATTTCAAGGCCATTGAAATAGTGCAAGATGGCTTCATTTGGATGAAACATGGCCGTAACAACGATAATAGATGGCAACAAAACTCAACATCAAATTTCAAGGCCATTGAAATAGTGCAAGATGGCTTCATTTGGATGAAACATGGCCGTAACAACGATAATAGATGGCAACAAAACTCAACATCAAATTTCAAGGCCATTGAAATAGTGCAAGATGGCTTCATTTGGATGAAACATGGCCGTAACAACGATAATAGATGGCAACAAAACTCAACATCAAATTTCAAGGCCATTGAAATAGTGCAAGATGGCTTCATTTGGATGAAACATGGCCGTAACAACGATAATAGATGGCAACAAAACTCAACATCAAATTTCAAGGCCATTCAAATAGTGCAAGATGGCTTCATTTGGATGAAACATGGCCGTAACAACGATAATAGATGGCAACAAAACTCAACATCAAATTTCAAGGCCATTGAAATAGTGCAAGATGGCTTCATTTGGATGAAACATGGCCGTAACAACGATAATAGATGGCAACAAAACTCAACATCAAATTTCAAGGCCATTGAAATAGTGCAAGATGGCTTCATTTGGATGAAACATGGCCGTAACAACGATAATAGATGGCAACAAAACTCAACATCAAATTTCAAGGCCATTGAAATAGTGCAAGATGGCTTCATTTGGATGAAACATGGCCGTAACAACGATAATAGATGGCAACAAAACTCAACATCAAATTTCAAGGCCATTGAAATAGTGCAAGATGGCTTCATTTGGATGAAACATGGCCGTAACAACGATAATAGATGGCAACAAAACTCAACATCAAATTTCAAGGCCATTCAAATAGTGCAAGATGGCTTCATTTGGATGAAACATGGCCGTAACAACGATAATAGATGGCAACAAAACTCAACATCAAATTTCAAGGCCATTGAAATAGTGCAAGATGGCTTCATTTGGATGAAACATGGCCGTAACAACGATAATAGATGGCAACAAAACTCAACATCAAATTTCAAGGCCATTGAAATAGTGCAAGATGGCTTCATTTGGATGAAACATGGCCGTAACAACGATAATAGATGGCAACAAAACTCAACATCAAATTTCAAGGCCATTGAAATAGTGCAAGATGGCTTCATTTGGATGAAACATGGCCGTAACAACGATAATAGATGGCAACAAAACTCAACATCAAATTTCAAGGCCATTGAAATAGTGCAAGATGGCTTCATTTGGATGAAACATGGCCGTAACAACGATAATAGATGGCAACAAAACTCAACATCAAATTTCAAGGCCATTGAAATAGTGCAAGATGGCTTCATTTGGATGAAACATGGCCGTAACAACGATAATAGATGGCAACAAAACTCAACATCAAATTTCAAGGCCATTGAAATAGTGCAAGATGGCTTCATTTGGATGAAACATGGCCGTAACAACGATAATAGATGGCAACAAAACTCAACATCAAATTTCAAGGCCATTGAAATAGTGCAAGATGGCTTCATTTGGATGAAACATGGCCGTAACAACGATAATAGATGGCAACAAAACTCAACATCAAATTTCAAGGCCATTGAAATAGTGCAAGATGGCTTCATTTGGATGAAACATGGCCGTAACAACGATAATAGATGGCAACAAAACTCAACATCAAATTTCAAGGCCATTGAAATAGTGCAAGATGGCTTCATTTGGATGAAACATGGCCGTAACAACGATAATAGATGGCAACAAAACTCAACATCAAATTTCAAGGCCATTGAAATAGTGCAAGATGGCTTCATTTGGATGAAACATGGCCGTAACAACGATAATAGATGGCAACAAAACTCAACATCAAATTTCAAGGCCATTGAAATAGTGCAAGATGGCTTCATTTGGATGAAACATGGCCGTAACAACGATAATAGATGGCAACAAAACTCAACATCAAATTTCAAGGCCATTGAAATAGTGCAAGATGGCTTCATTTGGATGAAACATGGCCGTAACAACGATAATAGATGGCAACAAAACTCAACATCAAATTTCAAGGCCATTCAAATAGTGCAAGATGGCTTCATTTGGATGAAACATGGCCGTAACAACGATAATAGATGGCAACAAAACTCAACATCAAATTTCAAGGCCATTGAAATAGTGCAAGATGGCTTCATTTGGATGAAACATGGCCGTAACAACGATAATAGATGGCAACAAAACTCAACATCAAATTTCAAGGCCATTCAAATAGTGCAAGATGGCTTCATTTGGATGAAACATGGCCGTAACAACGATAATAGATGGCAACAAAACTCAACATCAAATTTCAAGGCCATTGAAATAGTGCAAGATGGCTTCATTTGGATGAAACATGGCCGTAACAACGATAATAGATGGCAACAAAACTCAACATCAAATTTCAAGGCCATTGAAATAGTGCAAGATGGCTTCATTTGGATGAAACATGGCCGTAACAACGATAATAGATGGCAACAAAACTCAACATCAAATTTCAAGGCCATTGAAATAGTGCAAGATGGCTTCATTTGGATGAAACATGGCCGTAACAACGATAATAGATGGCAACAAAACTCAACATCAAATTTCAAGGCCATTGAAATAGTGCAAGATGGCTTCATTTGGATGAAACATGGCCGTAACAACGATAATAGATGGCAACAAAACTCAACATCAAATTTCAAGGCCATTCAAATAGTGCAAGATGGCTTCATTTGGATGAAACATGGCCGTAACAACGATAATAGATGGCAACAAAACTCAACATCAAATTTCAAGGCCATTGAAATAGTGCAAGATGGCTTCATTTGGATGAAACATGGCCGTAACAACGATAATAGATGGCAACAAAACTCAACATCAAATTTCAAGGCCATTGAAATAGTGCAAGATGGCTTCATTTGGATGAAACATGGCCGTAACAACGATAATAGATGGCAACAAAACTCAACATCAAATTTCAAGGCCATTGAAATAGTGCAAGATGGCTTCATTTGGATGAAACATGGCCGTAACAACGATAATAGATGGCAACAAAACTCAACATCAAATTTCAAGGCCATTGAAATAGTGCAAGATGGCTTCATTTGGATGAAACATGGCCGTAACAACGATAATAGATGGCAACAAAACTCAACATCAAATTTCAAGGCCATTGAAATAGTGCAAGATGGCTTCATTTGGATGAAACATGGCCGTAACAACGATAATAGATGGCAACAAAACTCAACATCAAATTTCAAGGCCATTCAAATAGTGCAAGATGGCTTCATTTGGATGAAACATGGCCGTAACAACGATAATAGATGGCAACAAAACTCAACATCAAATTTCAAGGCCATTGAAATAGTGCAAGATGGCTTCATTTGGATGAAACATGGCCGTAACAACGATAATAGATGGCAACAAAACTCAACATCAAATTTCAAGGCCATTCAAATAGTGCAAGATGGCTTCATTTGGATGAAACATGGCCGTAACAACGATAATAGATGGCAACAAAACTCAACATCAAATTTCAAGGCCATTCAAATAGTGCAAGATGGCTTCATTTGGATGAAACATGGCCGTAACAACGATAATAGATGGCAACAAAACTCAACATCAAATTTCAAGGCCATTGAAATAGTGCAAGATGGCTTCATTTGGATGAAACATGGCCGTAACAACGATAATAGATGGCAACAAAACTCAACATCAAATTTCAAGGCCATTGAAATAGTGCAAGATGGCTTCATTTGGATGAAACATGGCCGTAACAACGATAATAGATGGCAACAAAACTCAACATCAAATTTCAAGGCCATTGAAATAGTGCAAGATGGCTTCATTTGGATGAAACATGGCCGTAACAACGATAATAGATGGCAACAAAACTCAACATCAAATTTCAAGGCCATTGAAATAGTGCAAGATGGCTTCATTTGGATGAAACATGGCCGTAACAACGATAATAGATGGCAACAAAACTCAACATCAAATTTCAAGGCCATTGAAATAGTGCAAGATGGCTTCATTTGGATGAAACATGGCCGTAACAACGATAATAGATGGCAACAAAACTCAACATCAAATTTCAAGGCCATTGAAATAGTGCAAGATGGCTTCATTTGGATGAAACATGGCCGTAACAACGATAATAGATGGCAACAAAACTCAACATCAAATTTCAAGGCCATTGAAATAGTGCAAGATGGCTTCATTTGGATGAAACATGGCCGTAACAACGATAATAGATGGCAACAAAACTCAACATCAAATTTCAAGGCCATTGAAATAGTGCAAGATGGCTTCATTTGGATGAAACATGGCCGTAACAACGATAATAGATGGCAACAAAACTCAACATCAAATTTCAAGGCCATTGAAATAGTGCAAGATGGCTTCATTTGGATGAAACATGGCCGTAACAACGATAATAGATGGCAACAAAACTCAACATCAAATTTCAAGGCCATTCAAATAGTGCAAGATGGCTTCATTTGGATGAAACATGGCCGTAACAACGATAATAGATGGCAACAAAACTCAACATCAAATTTCAAGGCCATTGAAATAGTGCAAGATGGCTTCATTTGGATGAAACATGGCCGTAACAACGATAATAGATGGCAACAAAACTCAACATCAAATTTCAAGGCCATTGAAATAGTGCAAGATGGCTTCATTTGGATGAAACATGGCCGTAACAACGATAATAGATGGCAACAAAACTCAACATCAAATTTCAAGGCCATTGAAATAGTGCAAGATGGCTTCATTTGGATGAAACATGGCCGTAACAACGATAATAGATGGCAACAAAACTCAACATCAAATTTCAAGGCCATTGAAATAGTGCAAGATGGCTTCATTTGGATGAAACATGGCCGTAACAACGATAATAGATGGCAACAAAACTCAACATCAAATTTCAAGGCCATTGAAATAGTGCAAGATGGCTTCATTTGGATGAAACATGGCCGTAACAACGATAATAGATGGCAACAAAACTCAACATCAAATTTCAAGGCCATTCAAATAGTGCAAGATGGCTTCATTTGGATGAAACATGGCCGTAACAACGATAATAGATGGCAACAAAACTCAACATCAAATTTCAAGGCCATTCAAATAGTGCAAGATGGCTTCATTTGGATGAAACATGGCCGTAACAACGATAATAGATGGCAACAAAACTCAACATCAAATTTCAAGGCCATTCAAATAGTGCAAGATGGCTTCATTTGGATGAAACATGGCCGTAACAACGATAATAGATGGCAACAAAACTCAACATCAAATTTCAAGGCCATTGAAATAGTGCAAGATGGCTTCATTTGGATGAAACATGGCCGTAACAACGATAATAGATGGCAACAAAACTCAACATCAAATTTCAAGGCCATTGAAATAGTGCAAGATGGCTTCATTTGGATGAAACATGGCCGTAACAACGATAATAGATGGCAACAAAACTCAACATCAAATTTCAAGGCCATTGAAATAGTGCAAGATGGCTTCATTTGGATGAAACATGGCCGTAACAACGATAATAGATGGCAACAAAACTCAACATCAAATTTCAAGGCCATTGAAATAGTGCAAGATGGCTTCATTTGGATGAAACATGGCCGTAACAACGATAATAGATGGCAACAAAACTCAACATCAAATTTCAAGGCCATTGAAATAGTGCAAGATGGCTTCATTTGGATGAAACATGGCCGTAACAACGATAATAGATGGCAACAAAACTCAACATCAAATTTCAAGGCCATTGAAATAGTGCAAGATGGCTTCATTTGGATGAAACATGGCCGTAACAACGATAATAGATGGCAACAAAACTCAACATCAAATTTCAAGGCCATTGAAATAGTGCAAGATGGCTTCATTTGGATGAAACATGGCCGTAACAACGATAATAGATGGCAACAAAACTCAACATCAAATTTCAAGGCCATTGAAATAGTGCAAGATGGCTTCATTTGGATGAAACATGGCCGTAACAACGATAATAGATGGCAACAAAACTCAACATCAAATTTCAAGGCCATTGAAATAGTGCAAGATGGCTTCATTTGGATGAAACATGGCCGTAACAACGATAATAGATGGCAACAAAACTCAACATCAAATTTCAAGGCCATTGAAATAGTGCAAGATGGCTTCATTTGGATGAAACATGGCCGTAACAACGATAATAGATGGCAACAAAACTCAACATCAAATTTCAAGGCCATTGAAATAGTGCAAGATGGCTTCATTTGGATGAAACATGGCCGTAACAACGATAATAGATGGCAACAAAACTCAACATCAAATTTCAAGGCCATTCAAATAGTGCAAGATGGCTTCATTTGGATGAAACATGGCCGTAACAACGATAATAGATGGCAACAAAACTCAACATCAAATTTCAAGGCCATTGAAATAGTGCAAGATGGCTTCATTTGGATGAAACATGGCCGTAACAACGATAATAGATGGCAACAAAACTCAACATCAAATTTCAAGGCCATTGAAATAGTGCAAGATGGCTTCATTTGGATGAAACATGGCCGTAACAACGATAATAGATGGCAACAAAACTCAACATCAAATTTCAAGGCCATTGAAATAGTGCAAGATGGCTTCATTTGGATGAAACATGGCCGTAACAACGATAATAGATGGCAACAAAACTCAACATCAAATTTCAAGGCCATTGAAATAGTGCAAGATGGCTTCATTTGGATGAAACATGGCCGTAACAACGATAATAGATGGCAACAAAACTCAACATCAAATTTCAAGGCCATTGAAATAGTGCAAGATGGCTTCATTTGGATGAAACATGGCCGTAACAACGATAATAGATGGCAACAAAACTCAACATCAAATTTCAAGGCCATTGAAATAGTGCAAGATGGCTTCATTTGGATGAAACATGGCCGTAACAACGATAATAGATGGCAACAAAACTCAACATCAAATTTCAAGGCCATTGAAATAGTGCAAGATGGCTTCATTTGGATGAAACATGGCCGTAACAACGATAATAGATGGCAACAAAACTCAACATCAAATTTCAAGGCCATTGAAATAGTGCAAGATGGCTTCATTTGGATGAAACATGGCCGTAACAACGATAATAGATGGCAACAAAACTCAACATCAAATTTCAAGGCCATTGAAATAGTGCAAGATGGCTTCATTTGGATGAAACATGGCCGTAACAACGATAATAGATGGCAACAAAACTCAACATCAAATTTCAAGGCCATTGAAATAGTGCAAGATGGCTTCATTTGGATGAAACATGGCCGTAACAACGATAATAGATGGCAACAAAACTCAACATCAAATTTCAAGGCCATTGAAATAGTGCAAGATGGCTTCATTTGGATGAAACATGGCCGTAACAACGATAATAGATGGCAACAAAACTCAACATCAAATTTCAAGGCCATTGAAATAGTGCAAGATGGCTTCATTTGGATGAAACATGGCCGTAACAACGATAATAGATGGCAACAAAACTCAACATCAAATTTCAAGGCCATTGAAATAGTGCAAGATGGCTTCATTTGGATGAAACATGGCCGTAACAACGATAATAGATGGCAACAAAACTCAACATCAAATTTCAAGGCCATTGAAATAGTGCAAGATGGCTTCATTTGGATGAAACATGGCCGTAACAACGATAATAGATGGCAACAAAACTCAACATCAAATTTCAAGGCCATTGAAATAGTGCAAGATGGCTTCATTTGGATGAAACATGGCCGTAACAACGATAATAGATGGCAACAAAACTCAACATCAAATTTCAAGGCCATTGAAATAGTGCAAGATGGCTTCATTTGGATGAAACATGGCCGTAACAACGATAATAGATGGCAACAAAACTCAACATCAAATTTCAAGGCCATTGAAATAGTGCAAGATGGCTTCATTTGGATGAAACATGGCCGTAACAACGATAATAGATGGCAACAAAACTCAACATCAAATTTCAAGGCCATTGAAATAGTGCAAGATGGCTTCATTTGGATGAAACATGGCCGTAACAACGATAATAGATGGCAACAAAACTCAACATCAAATTTCAAGGCCATTGAAATAGTGCAAGATGGCTTCATTTGGATGAAACATGGCCGTAACAACGATAATAGATGGCAACAAAACTCAACATCAAATTTCAAGGCCATTCAAATAGTGCAAGATGGCTTCATTTGGATGAAACATGGCCGTAACAACGATAATAGATGGCAACAAAACTCAACATCAAATTTCAAGGCCATTCAAATAGTGCAAGATGGCTTCATTTGGATGAAACATGGCCGTAACAACGATAATAGATGGCAACAAAACTCAACATCAAATTTCAAGGCCATTGAAATAGTGCAAGATGGCTTCATTTGGATGAAACATGGCCGTAACAACGATAATAGATGGCAACAAAACTCAACATCAAATTTCAAGGCCATTGAAATAGTGCAAGATGGCTTCATTTGGATGAAACATGGCCGTAACAACGATAATAGATGGCAACAAAACTCAACATCAAATTTCAAGGCCATTGAAATAGTGCAAGATGGCTTCATTTGGATGAAACATGGCCGTAACAACGATAATAGATGGCAACAAAACTCAACATCAAATTTCAAGGCCATTGAAATAGTGCAAGATGGCTTCATTTGGATGAAACATGGCCGTAACAACGATAATAGATGGCAACAAAACTCAACATCAAATTTCAAGGCCATTGAAATAGTGCAAGATGGCTTCATTTGGATGAAACATGGCCGTAACAACGATAATAGATGGCAACAAAACTCAACATCAAATTTCAAGGCCATTGAAATAGTGCAAGATGGCTTCATTTGGATGAAACATGGCCGTAACAACGATAATAGATGGCAACAAAACTCAACATCAAATTTCAAGGCCATTGAAATAGTGCAAGATGGCTTCATTTGGATGAAACATGGCCGTAACAACGATAATAGATGGCAACAAAACTCAACATCAAATTTCAAGGCCATTGAAATAGTGCAAGATGGCTTCATTTGGATGAAACATGGCCGTAACAACGATAATAGATGGCAACAAAACTCAACATCAAATTTCAAGGCCATTGAAATAGTGCAAGATGGCTTCATTTGGATGAAACATGGCCGTAACAACGATAATAGATGGCAACAAAACTCAACATCAAATTTCAAGGCCATTGAAATAGTGCAAGATGGCTTCATTTGGATGAAACATGGCCGTAACAACGATAATAGATGGCAACAAAACTCAACATCAAATTTCAAGGCCATTGAAATAGTGCAAGATGGCTTCATTTGGATGAAACATGGCCGTAACAACGATAATAGATGGCAACAAAACTCAACATCAAATTTCAAGGCCATTGAAATAGTGCAAGATGGCTTCATTTGGATGAAACATGGCCGTAACAACGATAATAGATGGCAACAAAACTCAACATCAAATTTCAAGGCCATTGAAATAGTGCAAGATGGCTTCATTTGGATGAAACATGGCCGTAACAACGATAATAGATGGCAACAAAACTCAACATCAAATTTCAAGGCCATTGAAATAGTGCAAGATGGCTTCATTTGGATGAAACATGGCCGTAACAACGATAATAGATGGCAACAAAACTCAACATCAAATTTCAAGGCCATTGAAATAGTGCAAGATGGCTTCATTTGGATGAAACATGGCCGTAACAACGATAATAGATGGCAACAAAACTCAACATCAAATTTCAAGGCCATTGAAATAGTGCAAGATGGCTTCATTTGGATGAAACATGGCCGTAACAACGATAATAGATGGCAACAAAACTCAACATCAAATTTCAAGGCCATTGAAATAGTGCAAGATGGCTTCATTTGGATGAAACATGGCCGTAACAACGATAATAGATGGCAACAAAACTCAACATCAAATTTCAAGGCCATTGAAATAGTGCAAGATGGCTTCATTTGGATGAAACATGGCCGTAACAACGATAATAGATGGCAACAAAACTCAACATCAAATTTCAAGGCCATTGAAATAGTGCAAGATGGCTTCATTTGGATGAAACATGGCCGTAACAACGATAATAGATGGCAACAAAACTCAACATCAAATTTCAAGGCCATTCAAATAGTGCAAGATGGCTTCATTTGGATGAAACATGGCCGTAACAACGATAATAGATGGCAACAAAACTCAACATCAAATTTCAAGGCCATTGAAATAGTGCAAGATGGCTTCATTTGGATGAAACATGGCCGTAACAACGATAATAGATGGCAACAAAACTCAACATCAAATTTCAAGGCCATTGAAATAGTGCAAGATGGCTTCATTTGGATGAAACATGGCCGTAACAACGATAATAGATGGCAACAAAACTCAACATCAAATTTCAAGGCCATTGAAATAGTGCAAGATGGCTTCATTTGGATGAAACATGGCCGTAACAACGATAATAGATGGCAACAAAACTCAACATCAAATTTCAAGGCCATTGAAATAGTGCAAGATGGCTTCATTTGGATGAAACATGGCCGTAACAACGATAATAGATGGCAACAAAACTCAACATCAAATTTCAAGGCCATTGAAATAGTGCAAGATGGCTTCATTTGGATGAAACATGGCCGTAACAACGATAATAGATGGCAACAAAACTCAACATCAAATTTCAAGGCCATTGAAATAGTGCAAGATGGCTTCATTTGGATGAAACATGGCCGTAACAACGATAATAGATGGCAACAAAACTCAACATCAAATTTCAAGGCCATTGAAATAGTGCAAGATGGCTTCATTTGGATGAAACATGGCCGTAACAACGATAATAGATGGCAACAAAACTCAACATCAAATTTCAAGGCCATTGAAATAGTGCAAGATGGCTTCATTTGGATGAAACATGGCCGTAACAACGATAATAGATGGCAACAAAACTCAACATCAAATTTCAAGGCCATTGAAATAGTGCAAGATGGCTTCATTTGGATGAAACATGGCCGTAACAACGATAATAGATGGCAACAAAACTCAACATCAAATTTCAAGGCCATTGAAATAGTGCAAGATGGCTTCATTTGGATGAAACATGGCCGTAACAACGATAATAGATGGCAACAAAACTCAACATCAAATTTCAAGGCCATTGAAATAGTGCAAGATGGCTTCATTTGGATGAAACATGGCCGTAACAACGATAATAGATGGCAACAAAACTCAACATCAAATTTCAAGGCCATTGAAATAGTGCAAGATGGCTTCATTTGGATGAAACATGGCCGTAACAACGATAATAGATGGCAACAAAACTCAACATCAAATTTCAAGGCCATTGAAATAGTGCAAGATGGCTTCATTTGGATGAAACATGGCCGTAACAACGATAATAGATGGCAACAAAACTCAACATCAAATTTCAAGGCCATTGAAATAGTGCAAGATGGCTTCATTTGGATGAAACATGGCCGTAACAACGATAATAGATGGCAACAAAACTCAACATCAAATTTCAAGGCCATTGAAATAGTGCAAGATGGCTTCATTTGGATGAAACATGGCCGTAACAACGATAATAGATGGCAACAAAACTCAACATCAAATTTCAAGGCCATTGAAATAGTGCAAGATGGCTTCATTTGGATGAAACATGGCCGTAACAACGATAATAGATGGCAACAAAACTCAACATCAAATTTCAAGGCCATTGAAATAGTGCAAGATGGCTTCATTTGGATGAAACATGGCCGTAACAACGATAATAGATGGCAACAAAACTCAACATCAAATTTCAAGGCCATTGAAATAGTGCAAGATGGCTTCATTTGGATGAAACATGGCCGTAACAACGATAATAGATGGCAACAAAACTCAACATCAAATTTCAAGGCCATTGAAATAGTGCAAGATGGCTTCATTTGGATGAAACATGGCCGTAACAACGATAATAGATGGCAACAAAACTCAACATCAAATTTCAAGGCCATTGAAATAGTGCAAGATGGCTTCATTTGGATGAAACATGGCCGTAACAACGATAATAGATGGCAACAAAACTCAACATCAAATTTCAAGGCCATTGAAATAGTGCAAGATGGCTTCATTTGGATGAAACATGGCCGTAACAACGATAATAGATGGCAACAAAACTCAACATCAAATTTCAAGGCCATTGAAATAGTGCAAGATGGCTTCATTTGGATGAAACATGGCCGTAACAACGATAATAGATGGCAACAAAACTCAACATCAAATTTCAAGGCCATTGAAATAGTGCAAGATGGCTTCATTTGGATGAAACATGGCCGTAACAACGATAATAGATGGCAACAAAACTCAACATCAAATTTCAAGGCCATTGAAATAGTGCAAGATGGCTTCATTTGGATGAAACATGGCCGTAACAACGATAATAGATGGCAACAAAACTCAACATCAAATTTCAAGGCCATTGAAATAGTGCAAGATGGCTTCATTTGGATGAAACATGGCCGTAACAACGATAATAGATGGCAACAAAACTCAACATCAAATTTCAAGGCCATTGAAATAGTGCAAGATGGCTTCATTTGGA
Source organism: Anopheles arabiensis (assembly GCF_016920715.1). Taxonomy (NCBI): domain Eukaryota; kingdom Metazoa; phylum Arthropoda; class Insecta; order Diptera; family Culicidae; genus Anopheles; species Anopheles arabiensis. Next base: position 47,228 of record NW_024412155.1, read on the forward strand.
TGAAACATGGCCGTAACAACGATAATAGATGGCAACAAAACTCAACATCAAATTTCAAGGCCATTGAAATAGTGCAAGATGGCTTCATTTGGATGAAACATGGCCGTAACAACGATAATAGATGGCAACAAAACTCAACATCAAATTTCAAGGCCATTGAAATAGTGCAAGATGGCTTCATTTGGATGAAACATGGCCGTAACAACGATAATAGATGGCAACAAAACTCAACATCAAATTTCAAGGCCATTGAAATAGTGCAAGATGGCTTCATTTGGATGAAACATGGCCGTAACAACGATAATAGATGGCAACAAAACTCAACATCAAATTTCAAGGCCATTGAAATAGTGCAAGATGGCTTCATTTGGATGAAACATGGCCGTAACAACGATAATAGATGGCAACAAAACTCAACATCAAATTTCAAGGCCATTGAAATAGTGCAAGATGGCTTCATTTGGATGAAACATGGCCGTAACAACGATAATAGATGGCAACAAAACTCAACATCAAATTTCAAGGCCATTGAAATAGTGCAAGATGGCTTCATTTGGATGAAACATGGCCGTAACAACGATAATAGATGGCAACAAAACTCAACATCAAATTTCAAGGCCATTGAAATAGTGCAAGATGGCTTCATTTGGATGAAACATGGCCGTAACAACGATAATAGATGGCAACAAAACTCAACATCAAATTTCAAGGCCATTGAAATAGTGCAAGATGGCTTCATTTGGATGAAACATGGCCGTAACAACGATAATAGATGGCAACAAAACTCAACATCAAATTTCAAGGCCATTGAAATAGTGCAAGATGGCTTCATTTGGATGAAACATGGCCGTAACAACGATAATAGATGGCAACAAAACTCAACATCAAATTTCAAGGCCATTGAAATAGTGCAAGATGGCTTCATTTGGATGAAACATGGCCGTAACAACGATAATAGATGGCAACAAAACTCAACATCAAATTTCAAGGCCATTGAAATAGTGCAAGATGGCTTCATTTGGATGAAACATGGCCGTAACAACGATAATAGATGGCAACAAAACTCAACATCAAATTTCAAGGCCATTGAAATAGTGCAAGATGGCTTCATTTGGATGAAACATGGCCGTAACAACGATAATAGATGGCAACAAAACTCAACATCAAATTTCAAGGCCATTGAAATAGTGCAAGATGGCTTCATTTGGATGAAACATGGCCGTAACAACGATAATAGATGGCAACAAAACTCAACATCAAATTTCAAGGCCATTGAAATAGTGCAAGATGGCTTCATTTGGATGAAACATGGCCGTAACAACGATAATAGATGGCAACAAAACTCAACATCAAATTTCAAGGCCATTGAAATAGTGCAAGATGGCTTCATTTGGATGAAACATGGCCGTAACAACGATAATAGATGGCAACAAAACTCAACATCAAATTTCAAGGCCATTGAAATAGTGCAAGATGGCTTCATTTGGATGAAACATGGCCGTAACAACGATAATAGATGGCAACAAAACTCAACATCAAATTTCAAGGCCATTGAAATAGTGCAAGATGGCTTCATTTGGATGAAACATGGCCGTAACAACGATAATAGATGGCAACAAAACTCAACATCAAATTTCAAGGCCATTGAAATAGTGCAAGATGGCTTCATTTGGATGAAACATGGCCGTAACAACGATAATAGATGGCAACAAAACTCAACATCAAATTTCAAGGCCATTGAAATAGTGCAAGATGGCTTCATTTGGATGAAACATGGCCGTAACAACGATAATAGATGGCAACAAAACTCAACATCAAATTTCAAGGCCATTGAAATAGTGCAAGATGGCTTCATTTGGATGAAACATGGCCGTAACAACGATAATAGATGGCAACAAAACTCAACATCAAATTTCAAGGCCATTGAAATAGTGCAAGATGGCTTCATTTGGATGAAACATGGCCGTAACAACGATAATAGATGGCAACAAAACTCAACATCAAATTTCAAGGCCATTGAAATAGTGCAAGATGGCTTCATTTGGATGAAACATGGCCGTAACAACGATAATAGATGGCAACAAAACTCAACATCAAATTTCAAGGCCATTGAAATAGTGCAAGATGGCTTCATTTGGATGAAACATGGCCGTAACAACGATAATAGATGGCAACAAAACTCAACATCAAATTTCAAGGCCATTGAAATAGTGCAAGATGGCTTCATTTGGATGAAACATGGCCGTAACAACGATAATAGATGGCAACAAAACTCAACATCAAATTTCAAGGCCATTGAAATAGTGCAAGATGGCTTCATTTGGATGAAACATGGCCGTAACAACGATAATAGATGGCAACAAAACTCAACATCAAATTTCAAGGCCATTGAAATAGTGCAAGATGGCTTCATTTGGATGAAACATGGCCGTAACAACGATAATAGATGGCAACAAAACTCAACATCAAATTTCAAGGCCATTGAAATAGTGCAAGATGGCTTCATTTGGATGAAACATGGCCGTAACAACGATAATAGATGGCAACAAAACTCAACATCAAATTTCAAGGCCATTGAAATAGTGCAAGATGGCTTCATTTGGATGAAACATGGCCGTAACAACGATAATAGATGGCAACAAAACTCAACATCAAATTTCAAGGCCATTGAAATAGTGCAAGATGGCTTCATTTGGATGAAACATGGCCGTAACAACGATAATAGATGGCAACAAAACTCAACATCAAATTTCAAGGCCATTGAAATAGTGCAAGATGGCTTCATTTGGATGAAACATGGCCGTAACAACGATAATAGATGGCAACAAAACTCAACATCAAATTTCAAGGCCATTGAAATAGTGCAAGATGGCTTCATTTGGATGAAACATGGCCGTAACAACGATAATAGATGGCAACAAAACTCAACATCAAATTTCAAGGCCATTGAAATAGTGCAAGATGGCTTCATTTGGATGAAACATGGCCGTAACAACGATAATAGATGGCAACAAAACTCAACATCAAATTTCAAGGCCATTGAAATAGTGCAAGATGGCTTCATTTGGATGAAACATGGCCGTAACAACGATAATAGATGGCAACAAAACTCAACATCAAATTTCAAGGCCATTGAAATAGTGCAAGATGGCTTCATTTGGATGAAACATGGCCGTAACAACGATAATAGATGGCAACAAAACTCAACATCAAATTTCAAGGCCATTGAAATAGTGCAAGATGGCTTCATTTGGATGAAACATGGCCGTAACAACGATAATAGATGGCAACAAAACTCAACATCAAATTTCAAGGCCATTGAAATAGTGCAAGATGGCTTCATTTGGATGAAACATGGCCGTAACAACGATAATAGATGGCAACAAAACTCAACATCAAATTTCAAGGCCATTGAAATAGTGCAAGATGGCTTCATTTGGATGAAACATGGCCGTAACAACGATAATAGATGGCAACAAAACTCAACATCAAATTTCAAGGCCATTGAAATAGTGCAAGATGGCTTCATTTGGATGAAACATGGCCGTAACAACGATAATAGATGGCAACAAAACTCAACATCAAATTTCAAGGCCATTGAAATAGTGCAAGATGGCTTCATTTGGATGAAACATGGCCGTAACAACGATAATAGATGGCAACAAAACTCAACATCAAATTTCAAGGCCATTGAAATAGTGCAAGATGGCTTCATTTGGATGAAACATGGCCGTAACAACGATAATAGATGGCAACAAAACTCAACATCAAATTTCAAGGCCATTGAAATAGTGCAAGATGGCTTCATTTGGATGAAACATGGCCGTAACAACGATAATAGATGGCAACAAAACTCAACATCAAATTTCAAGGCCATTGAAATAGTGCAAGATGGCTTCATTTGGATGAAACATGGCCGTAACAACGATAATAGATGGCAACAAAACTCAACATCAAATTTCAAGGCCATTGAAATAGTGCAAGATGGCTTCATTTGGATGAAACATGGCCGTAACAACGATAATAGATGGCAACAAAACTCAACATCAAATTTCAAGGCCATTGAAATAGTGCAAGATGGCTTCATTTGGATGAAACATGGCCGTAACAACGATAATAGATGGCAACAAAACTCAACATCAAATTTCAAGGCCATTGAAATAGTGCAAGATGGCTTCATTTGGATGAAACATGGCCGTAACAACGATAATAGATGGCAACAAAACTCAACATCAAATTTCAAGGCCATTGAAATAGTGCAAGATGGCTTCATTTGGATGAAACATGGCCGTAACAACGATAATAGATGGCAACAAAACTCAACATCAAATTTCAAGGCCATTGAAATAGTGCAAGATGGCTTCATTTGGATGAAACATGGCCGTAACAACGATAATAGATGGCAACAAAACTCAACATCAAATTTCAAGGCCATTGAAATAGTGCAAGATGGCTTCATTTGGATGAAACATGGCCGTAACAACGATAATAGATGGCAACAAAACTCAACATCAAATTTCAAGGCCATTGAAATAGTGCAAGATGGCTTCATTTGGATGAAACATGGCCGTAACAACGATAATAGATGGCAACAAAACTCAACATCAAATTTCAAGGCCATTGAAATAGTGCAAGATGGCTTCATTTGGATGAAACATGGCCGTAACAACGATAATAGATGGCAACAAAACTCAACATCAAATTTCAAGGCCATTGAAATAGTGCAAGATGGCTTCATTTGGATGAAACATGGCCGTAACAACGATAATAGATGGCAACAAAACTCAACATCAAATTTCAAGGCCATTGAAATAGTGCAAGATGGCTTCATTTGGATGAAACATGGCCGTAACAACGATAATAGATGGCAACAAAACTCAACATCAAATTTCAAGGCCATTGAAATAGTGCAAGATGGCTTCATTTGGATGAAACATGGCCGTAACAACGATAATAGATGGCAACAAAACTCAACATCAAATTTCAAGGCCATTGAAATAGTGCAAGATGGCTTCATTTGGATGAAACATGGCCGTAACAACGATAATAGATGGCAACAAAACTCAACATCAAATTTCAAGGCCATTGAAATAGTGCAAGATGGCTTCATTTGGATGAAACATGGCCGTAACAACGATAATAGATGGCAACAAAACTCAACATCAAATTTCAAGGCCATTGAAATAGTGCAAGATGGCTTCATTTGGATGAAACATGGCCGTAACAACGATAATAGATGGCAACAAAACTCAACATCAAATTTCAAGGCCATTGAAATAGTGCAAGATGGCTTCATTTGGATGAAACATGGCCGTAACAACGATAATAGATGGCAACAAAACTCAACATCAAATTTCAAGGCCATTGAAATAGTGCAAGATGGCTTCATTTGGATGAAACATGGCCGTAACAACGATAATAGATGGCAACAAAACTCAACATCAAATTTCAAGGCCATTGAAATAGTGCAAGATGGCTTCATTTGGATGAAACATGGCCGTAACAACGATAATAGATGGCAACAAAACTCAACATCAAATTTCAAGGCCATTGAAATAGTGCAAGATGGCTTCATTTGGATGAAACATGGCCGTAACAACGATAATAGATGGCAACAAAACTCAACATCAAATTTCAAGGCCATTGAAATAGTGCAAGATGGCTTCATTTGGATGAAACATGGCCGTAACAACGATAATAGATGGCAACAAAACTCAACATCAAATTTCAAGGCCATTGAAATAGTGCAAGATGGCTTCATTTGGATGAAACATGGCCGTAACAACGATAATAGATGGCAACAAAACTCAACATCAAATTTCAAGGCCATTGAAATAGTGCAAGATGGCTTCATTTGGATGAAACATGGCCGTAACAACGATAATAGATGGCAACAAAACTCAACATCAAATTTCAAGGCCATTGAAATAGTGCAAGATGGCTTCATTTGGATGAAACATGGCCGTAACAACGATAATAGATGGCAACAAAACTCAACATCAAATTTCAAGGCCATTGAAATAGTGCAAGATGGCTTCATTTGGATGAAACATGGCCGTAACAACGATAATAGATGGCAACAAAACTCAACATCAAATTTCAAGGCCATTGAAATAGTGCAAGATGGCTTCATTTGGATGAAACATGGCCGTAACAACGATAATAGATGGCAACAAAACTCAACATCAAATTTCAAGGCCATTGAAATAGTGCAAGATGGCTTCATTTGGATGAAACATGGCCGTAACAACGATAATAGATGGCAACAAAACTCAACATCAAATTTCAAGGCCATTGAAATAGTGCAAGATGGCTTCATTTGGATGAAACATGGCCGTAACAACGATAATAGATGGCAACAAAACTCAACATCAAATTTCAAGGCCATTGAAATAGTGCAAGATGGCTTCATTTGGATGAAACATGGCCGTAACAACGATAATAGATGGCAACAAAACTCAACATCAAATTTCAAGGCCATTGAAATAGTGCAAGATGGCTTCATTTGGATGAAACATGGCCGTAACAACGATAATAGATGGCAACAAAACTCAACATCAAATTTCAAGGCCATTGAAATAGTGCAAGATGGCTTCATTTGGATGAAACATGGCCGTAACAACGATAATAGATGGCAACAAAACTCAACATCAAATTTCAAGGCCATTGAAATAGTGCAAGATGGCTTCATTTGGATGAAACATGGCCGTAACAACGATAATAGATGGCAACAAAACTCAACATCAAATTTCAAGGCCATTGAAATAGTGCAAGATGGCTTCATTTGGATGAAACATGGCCGTAACAACGATAATAGATGGCAACAAAACTCAACATCAAATTTCAAGGCCATTGAAATAGTGCAAGATGGCTTCATTTGGATGAAACATGGCCGTAACAACGATAATAGATGGCAACAAAACTCAACATCAAATTTCAAGGCCATTGAAATAGTGCAAGATGGCTTCATTTGGATGAAACATGGCCGTAACAACGATAATAGATGGCAACAAAACTCAACATCAAATTTCAAGGCCATTGAAATAGTGCAAGATGGCTTCATTTGGATGAAACATGGCCGTAACAACGATAATAGATGGCAACAAAACTCAACATCAAATTTCAAGGCCATTGAAATAGTGCAAGATGGCTTCATTTGGATGAAACATGGCCGTAACAACGATAATAGATGGCAACAAAACTCAACATCAAATTTCAAGGCCATTGAAATAGTGCAAGATGGCTTCATTTGGATGAAACATGGCCGTAACAACGATAATAGATGGCAACAAAACTCAACATCAAATTTCAAGGCCATTGAAATAGTGCAAGATGGCTTCATTTGGATGAAACATGGCCGTAACAACGATAATAGATGGCAACAAAACTCAACATCAAATTTCAAGGCCATTGAAATAGTGCAAGATGGCTTCATTTGGATGAAACATGGCCGTAACAACGATAATAGATGGCAACAAAACTCAACATCAAATTTCAAGGCCATTGAAATAGTGCAAGATGGCTTCATTTGGATGAAACATGGCCGTAACAACGATAATAGATGGCAACAAAACTCAACATCAAATTTCAAGGCCATTGAAATAGTGCAAGATGGCTTCATTTGGATGAAACATGGCCGTAACAACGATAATAGATGGCAACAAAACTCAACATCAAATTTCAAGGCCATTGAAATAGTGCAAGATGGCTTCATTTGGATGAAACATGGCCGTAACAACGATAATAGATGGCAACAAAACTCAACATCAAATTTCAAGGCCATTGAAATAGTGCAAGATGGCTTCATTTGGATGAAACATGGCCGTAACAACGATAATAGATGGCAACAAAACTCAACATCAAATTTCAAGGCCATTGAAATAGTGCAAGATGGCTTCATTTGGATGAAACATGGCCGTAACAACGATAATAGATGGCAACAAAACTCAACATCAAATTTCAAGGCCATTGAAATAGTGCAAGATGGCTTCATTTGGATGAAACATGGCCGTAACAACGATAATAGATGGCAACAAAACTCAACATCAAATTTCAAGGCCATTGAAATAGTGCAAGATGGCTTCATTTGGATGAAACATGGCCGTAACAACGATAATAGATGGCAACAAAACTCAACATCAAATTTCAAGGCCATTGAAATAGTGCAAGATGGCTTCATTTGGATGAAACATGGCCGTAACAACGATAATAGATGGCAACAAAACTCAACATCAAATTTCAAGGCCATTGAAATAGTGCAAGATGGCTTCATTTGGATGAAACATGGCCGTAACAACGATAATAGATGGCAACAAAACTCAACATCAAATTTCAAGGCCATTGAAATAGTGCAAGATGGCTTCATTTGGATGAAACATGGCCGTAACAACGATAATAGATGGCAACAAAACTCAACATCAAATTTCAAGGCCATTGAAATAGTGCAAGATGGCTTCATTTGGATGAAACATGGCCGTAACAACGATAATAGATGGCAACAAAACTCAACATCAAATTTCAAGGCCATTGAAATAGTGCAAGATGGCTTCATTTGGATGAAACATGGCCGTAACAACGATAATAGATGGCAACAAAACTCAACATCAAATTTCAAGGCCATTGAAATAGTGCAAGATGGCTTCATTTGGATGAAACATGGCCGTAACAACGATAATAGATGGCAACAAAACTCAACATCAAATTTCAAGGCCATTGAAATAGTGCAAGATGGCTTCATTTGGATGAAACATGGCCGTAACAACGATAATAGATGGCAACAAAACTCAACATCAAATTTCAAGGCCATTGAAATAGTGCAAGATGGCTTCATTTGGATGAAACATGGCCGTAACAACGATAATAGATGGCAACAAAACTCAACATCAAATTTCAAGGCCATTGAAATAGTGCAAGATGGCTTCATTTGGATGAAACATGGCCGTAACAACGATAATAGATGGCAACAAAACTCAACATCAAATTTCAAGGCCATTGAAATAGTGCAAGATGGCTTCATTTGGATGAAACATGGCCGTAACAACGATAATAGATGGCAACAAAACTCAACATCAAATTTCAAGGCCATTGAAATAGTGCAAGATGGCTTCATTTGGATGAAACATGGCCGTAACAACGATAATAGATGGCAACAAAACTCAACATCAAATTTCAAGGCCATTGAAATAGTGCAAGATGGCTTCATTTGGATGAAACATGGCCGTAACAACGATAATAGATGGCAACAAAACTCAACATCAAATTTCAAGGCCATTGAAATAGTGCAAGATGGCTTCATTTGGATGAAACATGGCCGTAACAACGATAATAGATGGCAACAAAACTCAACATCAAATTTCAAGGCCATTGAAATAGTGCAAGATGGCTTCATTTGGATGAAACATGGCCGTAACAACGATAATAGATGGCAACAAAACTCAACATCAAATTTCAAGGCCATTGAAATAGTGCAAGATGGCTTCATTTGGATGAAACATGGCCGTAACAACGATAATAGATGGCAACAAAACTCAACATCAAATTTCAAGGCCATTGAAATAGTGCAAGATGGCTTCATTTGGATGAAACATGGCCGTAACAACGATAATAGATGGCAACAAAACTCAACATCAAATTTCAAGGCCATTGAAATAGTGCAAGATGGCTTCATTTGGATGAAACATGGCCGTAACAACGATAATAGATGGCAACAAAACTCAACATCAAATTTCAAGGCCATTGAAATAGTGCAAGATGGCTTCATTTGGATGAAACATGGCCGTAACAACGATAATAGATGGCAACAAAACTCAACATCAAATTTCAAGGCCATTGAAATAGTGCAAGATGGCTTCATTTGGATGAAACATGGCCGTAACAACGATAATAGATGGCAACAAAACTCAACATCAAATTTCAAGGCCATTGAAATAGTGCAAGATGGCTTCATTTGGATGAAACATGGCCGTAACAACGATAATAGATGGCAACAAAACTCAACATCAAATTTCAAGGCCATTGAAATAGTGCAAGATGGCTTCATTTGGATGAAACATGGCCGTAACAACGATAATAGATGGCAACAAAACTCAACATCAAATTTCAAGGCCATTGAAATAGTGCAAGATGGCTTCATTTGGATGAAACATGGCCGTAACAACGATAATAGATGGCAACAAAACTCAACATCAAATTTCAAGGCCATTGAAATAGTGCAAGATGGCTTCATTTGGATGAAACATGGCCGTAACAACGATAATAGATGGCAACAAAACTCAACATCAAATTTCAAGGCCATTGAAATAGTGCAAGATGGCTTCATTTGGATGAAACATGGCCGTAACAACGATAATAGATGGCAACAAAACTCAACATCAAATTTCAAGGCCATTGAAATAGTGCAAGATGGCTTCATTTGGATGAAACATGGCCGTAACAACGATAATAGATGGCAACAAAACTCAACATCAAATTTCAAGGCCATTGAAATAGTGCAAGATGGCTTCATTTGGATGAAACATGGCCGTAACAACGATAATAGATGGCAACAAAACTCAACATCAAATTTCAAGGCCATTGAAATAGTGCAAGATGGCTTCATTTGGATGAAACATGGCCGTAACAACGATAATAGATGGCAACAAAACTCAACATCAAATTTCAAGGCCATTGAAATAGTGCAAGATGGCTTCATTTGGATGAAACATGGCCGTAACAACGATAATAGATGGCAACAAAACTCAACATCAAATTTCAAGGCCATTGAAATAGTGCAAGATGGCTTCATTTGGATGAAACATGGCCGTAACAACGATAATAGATGGCAACAAAACTCAACATCAAATTTCAAGGCCATTGAAATAGTGCAAGATGGCTTCATTTGGATGAAACATGGCCGTAACAACGATAATAGATGGCAACAAAACTCAACATCAAATTTCAAGGCCATTGAAATAGTGCAAGATGGCTTCATTTGGATGAAACATGGCCGTAACAACGATAATAGATGGCAACAAAACTCAACATCAAATTTCAAGGCCATTGAAATAGTGCAAGATGGCTTCATTTGGATGAAACATGGCCGTAACAACGATAATAGATGGCAACAAAACTCAACATCAAATTTCAAGGCCATTGAAATAGTGCAAGATGGCTTCATTTGGATGAAACATGGCCGTAACAACGATAATAGATGGCAACAAAACTCAACATCAAATTTCAAGGCCATTGAAATAGTGCAAGATGGCTTCATTTGGATGAAACATGGCCGTAACAACGATAATAGATGGCAACAAAACTCAACATCAAATTTCAAGGCCATTGAAATAGTGCAAGATGGCTTCATTTGGATGAAACATGGCCGTAACAACGATAATAGATGGCAACAAAACTCAACATCAAATTTCAAGGCCATTGAAATAGTGCAAGATGGCTTCATTTGGATGAAACATGGCCGTAACAACGATAATAGATGGCAACAAAACTCAACATCAAATTTCAAGGCCATTGAAATAGTGCAAGATGGCTTCATTTGGATGAAACATGGCCGTAACAACGATAATAGATGGCAACAAAACTCAACATCAAATTTCAAGGCCATTGAAATAGTGCAAGATGGCTTCATTTGGATGAAACATGGCCGTAACAACGATAATAGATGGCAACAAAACTCAACATCAAATTTCAAGGCCATTGAAATAGTGCAAGATGGCTTCATTTGGATGAAACATGGCCGTAACAACGATAATAGATGGCAACAAAACTCAACATCAAATTTCAAGGCCATTGAAATAGTGCAAGATGGCTTCATTTGGATGAAACATGGCCGTAACAACGATAATAGATGGCAACAAAACTCAACATCAAATTTCAAGGCCATTGAAATAGTGCAAGATGGCTTCATTTGGATGAAACATGGCCGTAACAACGATAATAGATGGCAACAAAACTCAACATCAAATTTCAAGGCCATTGAAATAGTGCAAGATGGCTTCATTTGGATGAAACATGGCCGTAACAACGATAATAGATGGCAACAAAACTCAACATCAAATTTCAAGGCCATTGAAATAGTGCAAGATGGCTTCATTTGGATGAAACATGGCCGTAACAACGATAATAGATGGCAACAAAACTCAACATCAAATTTCAAGGCCATTGAAATAGTGCAAGATGGCTTCATTTGGATGAAACATGGCCGTAACAACGATAATAGATGGCAACAAAACTCAACATCAAATTTCAAGGCCATTGAAATAGTGCAAGATGGCTTCATTTGGATGAAACATGGCCGTAACAACGATAATAGATGGCAACAAAACTCAACATCAAATTTCAAGGCCATTGAAATAGTGCAAGATGGCTTCATTTGGATGAAACATGGCCGTAACAACGATAATAGATGGCAACAAAACTCAACATCAAATTTCAAGGCCATTGAAATAGTGCAAGATGGCTTCATTTGGATGAAACATGGCCGTAACAACGATAATAGATGGCAACAAAACTCAACATCAAATTTCAAGGCCATTGAAATAGTGCAAGATGGCTTCATTTGGATGAAACATGGCCGTAACAACGATAATAGATGGCAACAAAACTCAACATCAAATTTCAAGGCCATTGAAATAGTGCAAGATGGCTTCATTTGGATGAAACATGGCCGTAACAACGATAATAGATGGCAACAAAACTCAACATCAAATTTCAAGGCCATTGAAATAGTGCAAGATGGCTTCATTTGGATGAAACATGGCCGTAACAACGATAATAGATGGCAACAAAACTCAACATCAAATTTCAAGGCCATTGAAATAGTGCAAGATGGCTTCATTTGGATGAAACATGGCCGTAACAACGATAATAGATGGCAACAAAACTCAACATCAAATTTCAAGGCCATTGAAATAGTGCAAGATGGCTTCATTTGGATGAAACATGGCCGTAACAACGATAATAGATGGCAACAAAACTCAACATCAAATTTCAAGGCCATTGAAATAGTGCAAGATGGCTTCATTTGGATGAAACATGGCCGTAACAACGATAATAGATGGCAACAAAACTCAACATCAAATTTCAAGGCCATTGAAATAGTGCAAGATGGCTTCATTTGGATGAAACATGGCCGTAACAACGATAATAGATGGCAACAAAACTCAACATCAAATTTCAAGGCCATTGAAATAGTGCAAGATGGCTTCATTTGGATGAAACATGGCCGTAACAACGATAATAGATGGCAACAAAACTCAACATCAAATTTCAAGGCCATTGAAATAGTGCAAGATGGCTTCATTTGGATGAAACATGGCCGTAACAACGATAATAGATGGCAACAAAACTCAACATCAAATTTCAAGGCCATTGAAATAGTGCAAGATGGCTTCATTTGGATGAAACATGGCCGTAACAACGATAATAGATGGCAACAAAACTCAACATCAAATTTCAAGGCCATTGAAATAGTGCAAGATGGCTTCATTTGGATGAAACATGGCCGTAACAACGATAATAGATGGCAACAAAACTCAACATCAAATTTCAAGGCCATTGAAATAGTGCAAGATGGCTTCATTTGGATGAAACATGGCCGTAACAACGATAATAGATGGCAACAAAACTCAACATCAAATTTCAAGGCCATTGAAATAGTGCAAGATGGCTTCATTTGGATGAAACATGGCCGTAACAACGATAATAGATGGCAACAAAACTCAACATCAAATTTCAAGGCCATTGAAATAGTGCAAGATGGCTTCATTTGGATGAAACATGGCCGTAACAACGATAATAGATGGCAACAAAACTCAACATCAAATTTCAAGGCCATTGAAATAGTGCAAGATGGCTTCATTTGGATGAAACATGGCCGTAACAACGATAATAGATGGCAACAAAACTCAACATCAAATTTCAAGGCCATTGAAATAGTGCAAGATGGCTTCATTTGGATGAAACATGGCCGTAACAACGATAATAGATGGCAACAAAACTCAACATCAAATTTCAAGGCCATTGAAATAGTGCAAGATGGCTTCATTTGGATGAAACATGGCCGTAACAACGATAATAGATGGCAACAAAACTCAACATCAAATTTCAAGGCCATTGAAATAGTGCAAGATGGCTTCATTTGGATGAAACATGGCCGTAACAACGATAATAGATGGCAACAAAACTCAACATCAAATTTCAAGGCCATTGAAATAGTGCAAGATGGCTTCATTTGGATGAAACATGGCCGTAACAACGATAATAGATGGCAACAAAACTCAACATCAAATTTCAAGGCCATTGAAATAGTGCAAGATGGCTTCATTTGGATGAAACATGGCCGTAACAACGATAATAGATGGCAACAAAACTCAACATCAAATTTCAAGGCCATTGAAATAGTGCAAGATGGCTTCATTTGGATGAAACATGGCCGTAACAACGATAATAGATGGCAACAAAACTCAACATCAAATTTCAAGGCCATTGAAATAGTGCAAGATGGCTTCATTTGGATGAAACATGGCCGTAACAACGATAATAGATGGCAACAAAACTCAACATCAAATTTCAAGGCCATTGAAATAGTGCAAGATGGCTTCATTTGGATGAAACATGGCCGTAACAACGATAATAGATGGCAACAAAACTCAACATCAAATTTCAAGGCCATTGAAATAGTGCAAGATGGCTTCATTTGGATGAAACATGGCCGTAACAACGATAATAGATGGCAACAAAACTCAACATCAAATTTCAAGGCCATTGAAATAGTGCAAGATGGCTTCATTTGGATGAAACATGGCCGTAACAACGATAATAGATGGCAACAAAACTCAACATCAAATTTCAAGGCCATTGAAATAGTGCAAGATGGCTTCATTTGGATGAAACATGGCCGTAACAACGATAATAGATGGCAACAAAACTCAACATCAAATTTCAAGGCCATTGAAATAGTGCAAGATGGCTTCATTTGGATGAAACATGGCCGTAACAACGATAATAGATGGCAACAAAACTCAACATCAAATTTCAAGGCCATTGAAATAGTGCAAGATGGCTTCATTTGGATGAAACATGGCCGTAACAACGATAATAGATGGCAACAAAACTCAACATCAAATTTCAAGGCCATTGAAATAGTGCAAGATGGCTTCATTTGGATGAAACATGGCCGTAACAACGATAATAGATGGCAACAAAACTCAACATCAAATTTCAAGGCCATTGAAATAGTGCAAGATGGCTTCATTTGGATGAAACATGGCCGTAACAACGATAATAGATGGCAACAAAACTCAACATCAAATTTCAAGGCCATTGAAATAGTGCAAGATGGCTTCATTTGGATGAAACATGGCCGTAACAACGATAATAGATGGCAACAAAACTCAACATCAAATTTCAAGGCCATTGAAATAGTGCAAGATGGCTTCATTTGGATGAAACATGGCCGTAACAACGATAATAGATGGCAACAAAACTCAACATCAAATTTCAAGGCCATTGAAATAGTGCAAGATGGCTTCATTTGGATGAAACATGGCCGTAACAACGATAATAGATGGCAACAAAACTCAACATCAAATTTCAAGGCCATTGAAATAGTGCAAGATGGCTTCATTTGGATGAAACATGGCCGTAACAACGATAATAGATGGCAACAAAACTCAACATCAAATTTCAAGGCCATTGAAATAGTGCAAGATGGCTTCATTTGGATGAAACATGGCCGTAACAACGATAATAGATGGCAACAAAACTCAACATCAAATTTCAAGGCCATTGAAATAGTGCAAGATGGCTTCATTTGGATGAAACATGGCCGTAACAACGATAATAGATGGCAACAAAACTCAACATCAAATTTCAAGGCCATTGAAATAGTGCAAGATGGCTTCATTTGGATGAAACATGGCCGTAACAACGATAATAGATGGCAACAAAACTCAACATCAAATTTCAAGGCCATTGAAATAGTGCAAGATGGCTTCATTTGGATGAAACATGGCCGTAACAACGATAATAGATGGCAACAAAACTCAACATCAAATTTCAAGGCCATTGAAATAGTGCAAGATGGCTTCATTTGGATGAAACATGGCCGTAACAACGATAATAGATGGCAACAAAACTCAACATCAAATTTCAAGGCCATTGAAATAGTGCAAGATGGCTTCATTTGGATGAAACATGGCCGTAACAACGATAATAGATGGCAACAAAACTCAACATCAAATTTCAAGGCCATTGAAATAGTGCAAGATGGCTTCATTTGGATGAAACATGGCCGTAACAACGATAATAGATGGCAACAAAACTCAACATCAAATTTCAAGGCCATTGAAATAGTGCAAGATGGCTTCATTTGGATGAAACATGGCCGTAACAACGATAATAGATGGCAACAAAACTCAACATCAAATTTCAAGGCCATTGAAATAGTGCAAGATGGCTTCATTTGGATGAAACATGGCCGTAACAACGATAATAGATGGCAACAAAACTCAACATCAAATTTCAAGGCCATTGAAATAGTGCAAGATGGCTTCATTTGGATGAAACATGGCCGTAACAACGATAATAGATGGCAACAAAACTCAACATCAAATTTCAAGGCCATTGAAATAGTGCAAGATGGCTTCATTTGGATGAAACATGGCCGTAACAACGATAATAGATGGCAACAAAACTCAACATCAAATTTCAAGGCCATTGAAATAGTGCAAGATGGCTTCATTTGGATGAAACATGGCCGTAACAACGATAATAGATGGCAACAAAACTCAACATCAAATTTCAAGGCCATTGAAATAGTGCAAGATGGCTTCATTTGGATGAAACATGGCCGTAACAACGATAATAGATGGCAACAAAACTCAACATCAAATTTCAAGGCCATTGAAATAGTGCAAGATGGCTTCATTTGGATGAAACATGGCCGTAACAACGATAATAGATGGCAACAAAACTCAACATCAAATTTCAAGGCCATTGAAATAGTGCAAGATGGCTTCATTTGGATGAAACATGGCCGTAACAACGATAATAGATGGCAACAAAACTCAACATCAAATTTCAAGGCCATTGAAATAGTGCAAGATGGCTTCATTTGGATGAAACATGGCCGTAACAACGATAATAGATGGCAACAAAACTCAACATCAAATTTCAAGGCCATTGAAATAGTGCAAGATGGCTTCATTTGGATGAAACATGGCCGTAACAACGATAATAGATGGCAACAAAACTCAACATCAAATTTCAAGGCCATTGAAATAGTGCAAGATGGCTTCATTTGGATGAAACATGGCCGTAACAACGATAATAGATGGCAACAAAACTCAACATCAAATTTCAAGGCCATTGAAATAGTGCAAGATGGCTTCATTTGGATGAAACATGGCCGTAACAACGATAATAGATGGCAACAAAACTCAACATCAAATTTCAAGGCCATTGAAATAGTGCAAGATGGCTTCATTTGGATGAAACATGGCCGTAACAACGATAATAGATGGCAACAAAACTCAACATCAAATTTCAAGGCCATTGAAATAGTGCAAGATGGCTTCATTTGGATGAAACATGGCCGTAACAACGATAATAGATGGCAACAAAACTCAACATCAAATTTCAAGGCCATTGAAATAGTGCAAGATGGCTTCATTTGGATGAAACATGGCCGTAACAACGATAATAGATGGCAACAAAACTCAACATCAAATTTCAAGGCCATTGAAATAGTGCAAGATGGCTTCATTTGGATGAAACATGGCCGTAACAACGATAATAGATGGCAACAAAACTCAACATCAAATTTCAAGGCCATTGAAATAGTGCAAGATGGCTTCATTTGGATGAAACATGGCCGTAACAACGATAATAGATGGCAACAAAACTCAACATCAAATTTCAAGGCCATTGAAATAGTGCAAGATGGCTTCATTTGGATGAAACATGGCCGTAACAACGATAATAGATGGCAACAAAACTCAACATCAAATTTCAAGGCCATTGAAATAGTGCAAGATGGCTTCATTTGGATGAAACATGGCCGTAACAACGATAATAGATGGCAACAAAACTCAACATCAAATTTCAAGGCCATTGAAATAGTGCAAGATGGCTTCATTTGGATGAAACATGGCCGTAACAACGATAATAGATGGCAACAAAACTCAACATCAAATTTCAAGGCCATTGAAATAGTGCAAGATGGCTTCATTTGGATGAAACATGGCCGTAACAACGATAATAGATGGCAACAAAACTCAACATCAAATTTCAAGGCCATTGAAATAGTGCAAGATGGCTTCATTTGGATGAAACATGGCCGTAACAACGATAATAGATGGCAACAAAACTCAACATCAAATTTCAAGGCCATTGAAATAGTGCAAGATGGCTTCATTTGGATGAAACATGGCCGTAACAACGATAATAGATGGCAACAAAACTCAACATCAAATTTCAAGGCCATTGAAATAGTGCAAGATGGCTTCATTTGGATGAAACATGGCCGTAACAACGATAATAGATGGCAACAAAACTCAACATCAAATTTCAAGGCCATTGAAATAGTGCAAGATGGCTTCATTTGGATGAAACATGGCCGTAACAACGATAATAGATGGCAACAAAACTCAACATCAAATTTCAAGGCCATTGAAATAGTGCAAGATGGCTTCATTTGGATGAAACATGGCCGTAACAACGATAATAGATGGCAACAAAACTCAACATCAAATTTCAAGGCCATTGAAATAGTGCAAGATGGCTTCATTTGGATGAAACATGGCCGTAACAACGATAATAGATGGCAACAAAACTCAACATCAAATTTCAAGGCCATTGAAATAGTGCAAGATGGCTTCATTTGGATGAAACATGGCCGTAACAACGATAATAGATGGCAACAAAACTCAACATCAAATTTCAAGGCCATTGAAATAGTGCAAGATGGCTTCATTTGGATGAAACATGGCCGTAACAACGATAATAGATGGCAACAAAACTCAACATCAAATTTCAAGGCCATTGAAATAGTGCAAGATGGCTTCATTTGGATGAAACATGGCCGTAACAACGATAATAGATGGCAACAAAACTCAACATCAAATTTCAAGGCCATTGAAATAGTGCAAGATGGCTTCATTTGGATGAAACATGGCCGTAACAACGATAATAGATGGCAACAAAACTCAACATCAAATTTCAAGGCCATTGAAATAGTGCAAGATGGCTTCATTTGGATGAAACATGGCCGTAACAACGATAATAGATGGCAACAAAACTCAACATCAAATTTCAAGGCCATTGAAATAGTGCAAGATGGCTTCATTTGGATGAAACATGGCCGTAACAACGATAATAGATGGCAACAAAACTCAACATCAAATTTCAAGGCCATTGAAATAGTGCAAGATGGCTTCATTTGGATGAAACATGGCCGTAACAACGATAATAGATGGCAACAAAACTCAACATCAAATTTCAAGGCCATTGAAATAGTGCAAGATGGCTTCATTTGGATGAAACATGGCCGTAACAACGATAATAGATGGCAACAAAACTCAACATCAAATTTCAAGGCCATTGAAATAGTGCAAGATGGCTTCATTTGGATGAAACATGGCCGTAACAACGATAATAGATGGCAACAAAACTCAACATCAAATTTCAAGGCCATTGAAATAGTGCAAGATGGCTTCATTTGGATGAAACATGGCCGTAACAACGATAATAGATGGCAACAAAACTCAACATCAAATTTCAAGGCCATTGAAATAGTGCAAGATGGCTTCATTTGGATGAAACATGGCCGTAACAACGATAATAGATGGCAACAAAACTCAACATCAAATTTCAAGGCCATTGAAATAGTGCAAGATGGCTTCATTTGGATGAAACATGGCCGTAACAACGATAATAGATGGCAACAAAACTCAACATCAAATTTCAAGGCCATTGAAATAGTGCAAGATGGCTTCATTTGGATGAAACATGGCCGTAACAACGATAATAGATGGCAACAAAACTCAACATCAAATTTCAAGGCCATTGAAATAGTGCAAGATGGCTTCATTTGGATGAAACATGGCCGTAACAACGATAATAGATGGCAACAAAACTCAACATCAAATTTCAAGGCCATTGAAATAGTGCAAGATGGCTTCATTTGGATGAAACATGGCCGTAACAACGATAATAGATGGCAACAAAACTCAACATCAAATTTCAAGGCCATTGAAATAGTGCAAGATGGCTTCATTTGGATGAAACATGGCCGTAACAACGATAATAGATGGCAACAAAACTCAACATCAAATTTCAAGGCCATTGAAATAGTGCAAGATGGCTTCATTTGGATGAAACATGGCCGTAACAACGATAATAGATGGCAACAAAACTCAACATCAAATTTCAAGGCCATTGAAATAGTGCAAGATGGCTTCATTTGGATGAAACATGGCCGTAACAACGATAATAGATGGCAACAAAACTCAACATCAAATTTCAAGGCCATTGAAATAGTGCAAGATGGCTTCATTTGGATGAAACATGGCCGTAACAACGATAATAGATGGCAACAAAACTCAACATCAAATTTCAAGGCCATTGAAATAGTGCAAGATGGCTTCATTTGGATGAAACATGGCCGTAACAACGATAATAGATGGCAACAAAACTCAACATCAAATTTCAAGGCCATTGAAATAGTGCAAGATGGCTTCATTTGGATGAAACATGGCCGTAACAACGATAATAGATGGCAACAAAACTCAACATCAAATTTCAAGGCCATTGAAATAGTGCAAGATGGCTTCATTTGGATGAAACATGGCCGTAACAACGATAATAGATGGCAACAAAACTCAACATCAAATTTCAAGGCCATTGAAATAGTGCAAGATGGCTTCATTTGGATGAAACATGGCCGTAACAACGATAATAGATGGCAACAAAACTCAACATCAAATTTCAAGGCCATTGAAATAGTGCAAGATGGCTTCATTTGGATGAAACATGGCCGTAACAACGATAATAGATGGCAACAAAACTCAACATCAAATTTCAAGGCCATTGAAATAGTGCAAGATGGCTTCATTTGGATGAAACATGGCCGTAACAACGATAATAGATGGCAACAAAACTCAACATCAAATTTCAAGGCCATTGAAATAGTGCAAGATGGCTTCATTTGGATGAAACATGGCCGTAACAACGATAATAGATGGCAACAAAACTCAACATCAAATTTCAAGGCCATTGAAATAGTGCAAGATGGCTTCATTTGGATGAAACATGGCCGTAACAACGATAATAGATGGCAACAAAACTCAACATCAAATTTCAAGGCCATTGAAATAGTGCAAGATGGCTTCATTTGGATGAAACATGGCCGTAACAACGATAATAGATGGCAACAAAACTCAACATCAAATTTCAAGGCCATTGAAATAGTGCAAGATGGCTTCATTTGGATGAAACATGGCCGTAACAACGATAATAGATGGCAACAAAACTCAACATCAAATTTCAAGGCCATTGAAATAGTGCAAGATGGCTTCATTTGGATGAAACATGGCCGTAACAACGATAATAGATGGCAACAAAACTCAACATCAAATTTCAAGGCCATTGAAATAGTGCAAGATGGCTTCATTTGGATGAAACATGGCCGTAACAACGATAATAGATGGCAACAAAACTCAACATCAAATTTCAAGGCCATTGAAATAGTGCAAGATGGCTTCATTTGGATGAAACATGGCCGTAACAACGATAATAGATGGCAACAAAACTCAACATCAAATTTCAAGGCCATTGAAATAGTGCAAGATGGCTTCATTTGGATGAAACATGGCCGTAACAACGATAATAGATGGCAACAAAACTCAACATCAAATTTCAAGGCCATTGAAATAGTGCAAGATGGCTTCATTTGGATGAAACATGGCCGTAACAACGATAATAGATGGCAACAAAACTCAACATCAAATTTCAAGGCCATTGAAATAGTGCAAGATGGCTTCATTTGGATGAAACATGGCCGTAACAACGATAATAGATGGCAACAAAACTCAACATCAAATTTCAAGGCCATTGAAATAGTGCAAGATGGCTTCATTTGGATGAAACATGGCCGTAACAACGATAATAGATGGCAACAAAACTCAACATCAAATTTCAAGGCCATTGAAATAGTGCAAGATGGCTTCATTTGGATGAAACATGGCCGTAACAACGATAATAGATGGCAACAAAACTCAACATCAAATTTCAAGGCCATTGAAATAGTGCAAGATGGCTTCATTTGGATGAAACATGGCCGTAACAACGATAATAGATGGCAACAAAACTCAACATCAAATTTCAAGGCCATTGAAATAGTGCAAGATGGCTTCATTTGGATGAAACATGGCCGTAACAACGATAATAGATGGCAACAAAACTCAACATCAAATTTCAAGGCCATTGAAATAGTGCAAGATGGCTTCATTTGGATGAAACATGGCCGTAACAACGATAATAGATGGCAACAAAACTCAACATCAAATTTCAAGGCCATTGAAATAGTGCAAGATGGCTTCATTTGGATGAAACATGGCCGTAACAACGATAATAGATGGCAACAAAACTCAACATCAAATTTCAAGGCCATTGAAATAGTGCAAGATGGCTTCATTTGGATGAAACATGGCCGTAACAACGATAATAGATGGCAACAAAACTCAACATCAAATTTCAAGGCCATTGAAATAGTGCAAGATGGCTTCATTTGGATGAAACATGGCCGTAACAACGATAATAGATGGCAACAAAACTCAACATCAAATTTCAAGGCCATTGAAATAGTGCAAGATGGCTTCATTTGGATGAAACATGGCCGTAACAACGATAATAGATGGCAACAAAACTCAACATCAAATTTCAAGGCCATTGAAATAGTGCAAGATGGCTTCATTTGGATGAAACATGGCCGTAACAACGATAATAGATGGCAACAAAACTCAACATCAAATTTCAAGGCCATTGAAATAGTGCAAGATGGCTTCATTTGGATGAAACATGGCCGTAACAACGATAATAGATGGCAACAAAACTCAACATCAAATTTCAAGGCCATTGAAATAGTGCAAGATGGCTTCATTTGGATGAAACATGGCCGTAACAACGATAATAGATGGCAACAAAACTCAACATCAAATTTCAAGGCCATTGAAATAGTGCAAGATGGCTTCATTTGGATGAAACATGGCCGTAACAACGATAATAGATGGCAACAAAACTCAACATCAAATTTCAAGGCCATTGAAATAGTGCAAGATGGCTTCATTTGGATGAAACATGGCCGTAACAACGATAATAGATGGCAACAAAACTCAACATCAAATTTCAAGGCCATTGAAATAGTGCAAGATGGCTTCATTTGGATGAAACATGGCCGTAACAACGATAATAGATGGCAACAAAACTCAACATCAAATTTCAAGGCCATTGAAATAGTGCAAGATGGCTTCATTTGGATGAAACATGGCCGTAACAACGATAATAGATGGCAACAAAACTCAACATCAAATTTCAAGGCCATTGAAATAGTGCAAGATGGCTTCATTTGGATGAAACATGGCCGTAACAACGATAATAGATGGCAACAAAACTCAACATCAAATTTCAAGGCCATTGAAATAGTGCAAGATGGCTTCATTTGGATGAAACATGGCCGTAACAACGATAATAGATGGCAACAAAACTCAACATCAAATTTCAAGGCCATTGAAATAGTGCAAGATGGCTTCATTTGGATGAAACATGGCCGTAACAACGATAATAGATGGCAACAAAACTCAACATCAAATTTCAAGGCCATTGAAATAGTGCAAGATGGCTTCATTTGGATGAAACATGGCCGTAACAACGATAATAGATGGCAACAAAACTCAACATCAAATTTCAAGGCCATTGAAATAGTGCAAGATGGCTTCATTTGGATGAAACATGGCCGTAACAACGATAATAGATGGCAACAAAACTCAACATCAAATTTCAAGGCCATTGAAATAGTGCAAGATGGCTTCATTTGGATGAAACATGGCCGTAACAACGATAATAGATGGCAACAAAACTCAACATCAAATTTCAAGGCCATTGAAATAGTGCAAGATGGCTTCATTTGGATGAAACATGGCCGTAACAACGATAATAGATGGCAACAAAACTCAACATCAAATTTCAAGGCCATTGAAATAGTGCAAGATGGCTTCATTTGGATGAAACATGGCCGTAACAACGATAATAGATGGCAACAAAACTCAACATCAAATTTCAAGGCCATTGAAATAGTGCAAGATGGCTTCATTTGGATGAAACATGGCCGTAACAACGATAATAGATGGCAACAAAACTCAACATCAAATTTCAAGGCCATTGAAATAGTGCAAGATGGCTTCATTTGGATGAAACATGGCCGTAACAACGATAATAGATGGCAACAAAACTCAACATCAAATTTCAAGGCCATTGAAATAGTGCAAGATGGCTTCATTTGGATGAAACATGGCCGTAACAACGATAATAGATGGCAACAAAACTCAACATCAAATTTCAAGGCCATTGAAATAGTGCAAGATGGCTTCATTTGGATGAAACATGGCCGTAACAACGATAATAGATGGCAACAAAACTCAACATCAAATTTCAAGGCCATTGAAATAGTGCAAGATGGCTTCATTTGGATGAAACATGGCCGTAACAACGATAATAGATGGCAACAAAACTCAACATCAAATTTCAAGGCCATTGAAATAGTGCAAGATGGCTTCATTTGGATGAAACATGGCCGTAACAACGATAATAGATGGCAACAAAACTCAACATCAAATTTCAAGGCCATTGAAATAGTGCAAGATGGCTTCATTTGGATGAAACATGGCCGTAACAACGATAATAGATGGCAACAAAACTCAACATCAAATTTCAAGGCCATTGAAATAGTGCAAGATGGCTTCATTTGGATGAAACATGGCCGTAACAACGATAATAGATGGCAACAAAACTCAACATCAAATTTCAAGGCCATTGAAATAGTGCAAGATGGCTTCATTTGGATGAAACATGGCCGTAACAACGATAATAGATGGCAACAAAACTCAACATCAAATTTCAAGGCCATTGAAATAGTGCAAGATGGCTTCATTTGGATGAAACATGGCCGTAACAACGATAATAGATGGCAACAAAACTCAACATCAAATTTCAAGGCCATTGAAATAGTGCAAGATGGCTTCATTTGGATGAAACATGGCCGTAACAACGATAATAGATGGCAACAAAACTCAACATCAAATTTCAAGGCCATTGAAATAGTGCAAGATGGCTTCATTTGGATGAAACATGGCCGTAACAACGATAATAGATGGCAACAAAACTCAACATCAAATTTCAAGGCCATTGAAATAGTGCAAGATGGCTTCATTTGGATGAAACATGGCCGTAACAACGATAATAGATGGCAACAAAACTCAACATCAAATTTCAAGGCCATTGAAATAGTGCAAGATGGCTTCATTTGGATGAAACATGGCCGTAACAACGATAATAGATGGCAACAAAACTCAACATCAAATTTCAAGGCCATTGAAATAGTGCAAGATGGCTTCATTTGGATGAAACATGGCCGTAACAACGATAATAGATGGCAACAAAACTCAACATCAAATTTCAAGGCCATTGAAATAGTGCAAGATGGCTTCATTTGGATGAAACATGGCCGTAACAACGATAATAGATGGCAACAAAACTCAACATCAAATTTCAAGGCCATTG
Source organism: Anopheles arabiensis (assembly GCF_016920715.1). NCBI lineage: Eukaryota > Metazoa > Arthropoda > Insecta > Diptera > Culicidae > Anopheles > Anopheles arabiensis. The sequence continues at coordinate 73,055 of NW_024412155.1, forward strand.
AAATAGTGCAAGATGGCTTCATTTGGATGAAACATGGCCGTAACAACGATAATAGATGGCAACAAAACTCAACATCAAATTTCAAGGCCATTGAAATAGTGCAAGATGGCTTCATTTGGATGAAACATGGCCGTAACAACGATAATAGATGGCAACAAAACTCAACATCAAATTTCAAGGCCATTGAAATAGTGCAAGATGGCTTCATTTGGATGAAACATGGCCGTAACAACGATAATAGATGGCAACAAAACTCAACATCAAATTTCAAGGCCATTGAAATAGTGCAAGATGGCTTCATTTGGATGAAACATGGCCGTAACAACGATAATAGATGGCAACAAAACTCAACATCAAATTTCAAGGCCATTGAAATAGTGCAAGATGGCTTCATTTGGATGAAACATGGCCGTAACAACGATAATAGATGGCAACAAAACTCAACATCAAATTTCAAGGCCATTGAAATAGTGCAAGATGGCTTCATTTGGATGAAACATGGCCGTAACAACGATAATAGATGGCAACAAAACTCAACATCAAATTTCAAGGCCATTGAAATAGTGCAAGATGGCTTCATTTGGATGAAACATGGCCGTAACAACGATAATAGATGGCAACAAAACTCAACATCAAATTTCAAGGCCATTGAAATAGTGCAAGATGGCTTCATTTGGATGAAACATGGCCGTAACAACGATAATAGATGGCAACAAAACTCAACATCAAATTTCAAGGCCATTGAAATAGTGCAAGATGGCTTCATTTGGATGAAACATGGCCGTAACAACGATAATAGATGGCAACAAAACTCAACATCAAATTTCAAGGCCATTGAAATAGTGCAAGATGGCTTCATTTGGATGAAACATGGCCGTAACAACGATAATAGATGGCAACAAAACTCAACATCAAATTTCAAGGCCATTGAAATAGTGCAAGATGGCTTCATTTGGATGAAACATGGCCGTAACAACGATAATAGATGGCAACAAAACTCAACATCAAATTTCAAGGCCATTGAAATAGTGCAAGATGGCTTCATTTGGATGAAACATGGCCGTAACAACGATAATAGATGGCAACAAAACTCAACATCAAATTTCAAGGCCATTGAAATAGTGCAAGATGGCTTCATTTGGATGAAACATGGCCGTAACAACGATAATAGATGGCAACAAAACTCAACATCAAATTTCAAGGCCATTGAAATAGTGCAAGATGGCTTCATTTGGATGAAACATGGCCGTAACAACGATAATAGATGGCAACAAAACTCAACATCAAATTTCAAGGCCATTGAAATAGTGCAAGATGGCTTCATTTGGATGAAACATGGCCGTAACAACGATAATAGATGGCAACAAAACTCAACATCAAATTTCAAGGCCATTGAAATAGTGCAAGATGGCTTCATTTGGATGAAACATGGCCGTAACAACGATAATAGATGGCAACAAAACTCAACATCAAATTTCAAGGCCATTGAAATAGTGCAAGATGGCTTCATTTGGATGAAACATGGCCGTAACAACGATAATAGATGGCAACAAAACTCAACATCAAATTTCAAGGCCATTGAAATAGTGCAAGATGGCTTCATTTGGATGAAACATGGCCGTAACAACGATAATAGATGGCAACAAAACTCAACATCAAATTTCAAGGCCATTGAAATAGTGCAAGATGGCTTCATTTGGATGAAACATGGCCGTAACAACGATAATAGATGGCAACAAAACTCAACATCAAATTTCAAGGCCATTGAAATAGTGCAAGATGGCTTCATTTGGATGAAACATGGCCGTAACAACGATAATAGATGGCAACAAAACTCAACATCAAATTTCAAGGCCATTGAAATAGTGCAAGATGGCTTCATTTGGATGAAACATGGCCGTAACAACGATAATAGATGGCAACAAAACTCAACATCAAATTTCAAGGCCATTGAAATAGTGCAAGATGGCTTCATTTGGATGAAACATGGCCGTAACAACGATAATAGATGGCAACAAAACTCAACATCAAATTTCAAGGCCATTGAAATAGTGCAAGATGGCTTCATTTGGATGAAACATGGCCGTAACAACGATAATAGATGGCAACAAAACTCAACATCAAATTTCAAGGCCATTGAAATAGTGCAAGATGGCTTCATTTGGATGAAACATGGCCGTAACAACGATAATAGATGGCAACAAAACTCAACATCAAATTTCAAGGCCATTGAAATAGTGCAAGATGGCTTCATTTGGATGAAACATGGCCGTAACAACGATAATAGATGGCAACAAAACTCAACATCAAATTTCAAGGCCATTGAAATAGTGCAAGATGGCTTCATTTGGATGAAACATGGCCGTAACAACGATAATAGATGGCAACAAAACTCAACATCAAATTTCAAGGCCATTGAAATAGTGCAAGATGGCTTCATTTGGATGAAACATGGCCGTAACAACGATAATAGATGGCAACAAAACTCAACATCAAATTTCAAGGCCATTGAAATAGTGCAAGATGGCTTCATTTGGATGAAACATGGCCGTAACAACGATAATAGATGGCAACAAAACTCAACATCAAATTTCAAGGCCATTGAAATAGTGCAAGATGGCTTCATTTGGATGAAACATGGCCGTAACAACGATAATAGATGGCAACAAAACTCAACATCAAATTTCAAGGCCATTGAAATAGTGCAAGATGGCTTCATTTGGATGAAACATGGCCGTAACAACGATAATAGATGGCAACAAAACTCAACATCAAATTTCAAGGCCATTGAAATAGTGCAAGATGGCTTCATTTGGATGAAACATGGCCGTAACAACGATAATAGATGGCAACAAAACTCAACATCAAATTTCAAGGCCATTGAAATAGTGCAAGATGGCTTCATTTGGATGAAACATGGCCGTAACAACGATAATAGATGGCAACAAAACTCAACATCAAATTTCAAGGCCATTGAAATAGTGCAAGATGGCTTCATTTGGATGAAACATGGCCGTAACAACGATAATAGATGGCAACAAAACTCAACATCAAATTTCAAGGCCATTGAAATAGTGCAAGATGGCTTCATTTGGATGAAACATGGCCGTAACAACGATAATAGATGGCAACAAAACTCAACATCAAATTTCAAGGCCATTGAAATAGTGCAAGATGGCTTCATTTGGATGAAACATGGCCGTAACAACGATAATAGATGGCAACAAAACTCAACATCAAATTTCAAGGCCATTGAAATAGTGCAAGATGGCTTCATTTGGATGAAACATGGCCGTAACAACGATAATAGATGGCAACAAAACTCAACATCAAATTTCAAGGCCATTGAAATAGTGCAAGATGGCTTCATTTGGATGAAACATGGCCGTAACAACGATAATAGATGGCAACAAAACTCAACATCAAATTTCAAGGCCATTGAAATAGTGCAAGATGGCTTCATTTGGATGAAACATGGCCGTAACAACGATAATAGATGGCAACAAAACTCAACATCAAATTTCAAGGCCATTGAAATAGTGCAAGATGGCTTCATTTGGATGAAACATGGCCGTAACAACGATAATAGATGGCAACAAAACTCAACATCAAATTTCAAGGCCATTGAAATAGTGCAAGATGGCTTCATTTGGATGAAACATGGCCGTAACAACGATAATAGATGGCAACAAAACTCAACATCAAATTTCAAGGCCATTGAAATAGTGCAAGATGGCTTCATTTGGATGAAACATGGCCGTAACAACGATAATAGATGGCAACAAAACTCAACATCAAATTTCAAGGCCATTGAAATAGTGCAAGATGGCTTCATTTGGATGAAACATGGCCGTAACAACGATAATAGATGGCAACAAAACTCAACATCAAATTTCAAGGCCATTGAAATAGTGCAAGATGGCTTCATTTGGATGAAACATGGCCGTAACAACGATAATAGATGGCAACAAAACTCAACATCAAATTTCAAGGCCATTGAAATAGTGCAAGATGGCTTCATTTGGATGAAACATGGCCGTAACAACGATAATAGATGGCAACAAAACTCAACATCAAATTTCAAGGCCATTGAAATAGTGCAAGATGGCTTCATTTGGATGAAACATGGCCGTAACAACGATAATAGATGGCAACAAAACTCAACATCAAATTTCAAGGCCATTGAAATAGTGCAAGATGGCTTCATTTGGATGAAACATGGCCGTAACAACGATAATAGATGGCAACAAAACTCAACATCAAATTTCAAGGCCATTGAAATAGTGCAAGATGGCTTCATTTGGATGAAACATGGCCGTAACAACGATAATAGATGGCAACAAAACTCAACATCAAATTTCAAGGCCATTGAAATAGTGCAAGATGGCTTCATTTGGATGAAACATGGCCGTAACAACGATAATAGATGGCAACAAAACTCAACATCAAATTTCAAGGCCATTGAAATAGTGCAAGATGGCTTCATTTGGATGAAACATGGCCGTAACAACGATAATAGATGGCAACAAAACTCAACATCAAATTTCAAGGCCATTGAAATAGTGCAAGATGGCTTCATTTGGATGAAACATGGCCGTAACAACGATAATAGATGGCAACAAAACTCAACATCAAATTTCAAGGCCATTGAAATAGTGCAAGATGGCTTCATTTGGATGAAACATGGCCGTAACAACGATAATAGATGGCAACAAAACTCAACATCAAATTTCAAGGCCATTGAAATAGTGCAAGATGGCTTCATTTGGATGAAACATGGCCGTAACAACGATAATAGATGGCAACAAAACTCAACATCAAATTTCAAGGCCATTGAAATAGTGCAAGATGGCTTCATTTGGATGAAACATGGCCGTAACAACGATAATAGATGGCAACAAAACTCAACATCAAATTTCAAGGCCATTGAAATAGTGCAAGATGGCTTCATTTGGATGAAACATGGCCGTAACAACGATAATAGATGGCAACAAAACTCAACATCAAATTTCAAGGCCATTGAAATAGTGCAAGATGGCTTCATTTGGATGAAACATGGCCGTAACAACGATAATAGATGGCAACAAAACTCAACATCAAATTTCAAGGCCATTGAAATAGTGCAAGATGGCTTCATTTGGATGAAACATGGCCGTAACAACGATAATAGATGGCAACAAAACTCAACATCAAATTTCAAGGCCATTGAAATAGTGCAAGATGGCTTCATTTGGATGAAACATGGCCGTAACAACGATAATAGATGGCAACAAAACTCAACATCAAATTTCAAGGCCATTGAAATAGTGCAAGATGGCTTCATTTGGATGAAACATGGCCGTAACAACGATAATAGATGGCAACAAAACTCAACATCAAATTTCAAGGCCATTGAAATAGTGCAAGATGGCTTCATTTGGATGAAACATGGCCGTAACAACGATAATAGATGGCAACAAAACTCAACATCAAATTTCAAGGCCATTGAAATAGTGCAAGATGGCTTCATTTGGATGAAACATGGCCGTAACAACGATAATAGATGGCAACAAAACTCAACATCAAATTTCAAGGCCATTGAAATAGTGCAAGATGGCTTCATTTGGATGAAACATGGCCGTAACAACGATAATAGATGGCAACAAAACTCAACATCAAATTTCAAGGCCATTGAAATAGTGCAAGATGGCTTCATTTGGATGAAACATGGCCGTAACAACGATAATAGATGGCAACAAAACTCAACATCAAATTTCAAGGCCATTGAAATAGTGCAAGATGGCTTCATTTGGATGAAACATGGCCGTAACAACGATAATAGATGGCAACAAAACTCAACATCAAATTTCAAGGCCATTGAAATAGTGCAAGATGGCTTCATTTGGATGAAACATGGCCGTAACAACGATAATAGATGGCAACAAAACTCAACATCAAATTTCAAGGCCATTGAAATAGTGCAAGATGGCTTCATTTGGATGAAACATGGCCGTAACAACGATAATAGATGGCAACAAAACTCAACATCAAATTTCAAGGCCATTGAAATAGTGCAAGATGGCTTCATTTGGATGAAACATGGCCGTAACAACGATAATAGATGGCAACAAAACTCAACATCAAATTTCAAGGCCATTGAAATAGTGCAAGATGGCTTCATTTGGATGAAACATGGCCGTAACAACGATAATAGATGGCAACAAAACTCAACATCAAATTTCAAGGCCATTGAAATAGTGCAAGATGGCTTCATTTGGATGAAACATGGCCGTAACAACGATAATAGATGGCAACAAAACTCAACATCAAATTTCAAGGCCATTGAAATAGTGCAAGATGGCTTCATTTGGATGAAACATGGCCGTAACAACGATAATAGATGGCAACAAAACTCAACATCAAATTTCAAGGCCATTGAAATAGTGCAAGATGGCTTCATTTGGATGAAACATGGCCGTAACAACGATAATAGATGGCAACAAAACTCAACATCAAATTTCAAGGCCATTGAAATAGTGCAAGATGGCTTCATTTGGATGAAACATGGCCGTAACAACGATAATAGATGGCAACAAAACTCAACATCAAATTTCAAGGCCATTGAAATAGTGCAAGATGGCTTCATTTGGATGAAACATGGCCGTAACAACGATAATAGATGGCAACAAAACTCAACATCAAATTTCAAGGCCATTGAAATAGTGCAAGATGGCTTCATTTGGATGAAACATGGCCGTAACAACGATAATAGATGGCAACAAAACTCAACATCAAATTTCAAGGCCATTGAAATAGTGCAAGATGGCTTCATTTGGATGAAACATGGCCGTAACAACGATAATAGATGGCAACAAAACTCAACATCAAATTTCAAGGCCATTGAAATAGTGCAAGATGGCTTCATTTGGATGAAACATGGCCGTAACAACGATAATAGATGGCAACAAAACTCAACATCAAATTTCAAGGCCATTGAAATAGTGCAAGATGGCTTCATTTGGATGAAACATGGCCGTAACAACGATAATAGATGGCAACAAAACTCAACATCAAATTTCAAGGCCATTGAAATAGTGCAAGATGGCTTCATTTGGATGAAACATGGCCGTAACAACGATAATAGATGGCAACAAAACTCAACATCAAATTTCAAGGCCATTGAAATAGTGCAAGATGGCTTCATTTGGATGAAACATGGCCGTAACAACGATAATAGATGGCAACAAAACTCAACATCAAATTTCAAGGCCATTGAAATAGTGCAAGATGGCTTCATTTGGATGAAACATGGCCGTAACAACGATAATAGATGGCAACAAAACTCAACATCAAATTTCAAGGCCATTGAAATAGTGCAAGATGGCTTCATTTGGATGAAACATGGCCGTAACAACGATAATAGATGGCAACAAAACTCAACATCAAATTTCAAGGCCATTGAAATAGTGCAAGATGGCTTCATTTGGATGAAACATGGCCGTAACAACGATAATAGATGGCAACAAAACTCAACATCAAATTTCAAGGCCATTGAAATAGTGCAAGATGGCTTCATTTGGATGAAACATGGCCGTAACAACGATAATAGATGGCAACAAAACTCAACATCAAATTTCAAGGCCATTGAAATAGTGCAAGATGGCTTCATTTGGATGAAACATGGCCGTAACAACGATAATAGATGGCAACAAAACTCAACATCAAATTTCAAGGCCATTGAAATAGTGCAAGATGGCTTCATTTGGATGAAACATGGCCGTAACAACGATAATAGATGGCAACAAAACTCAACATCAAATTTCAAGGCCATTGAAATAGTGCAAGATGGCTTCATTTGGATGAAACATGGCCGTAACAACGATAATAGATGGCAACAAAACTCAACATCAAATTTCAAGGCCATTGAAATAGTGCAAGATGGCTTCATTTGGATGAAACATGGCCGTAACAACGATAATAGATGGCAACAAAACTCAACATCAAATTTCAAGGCCATTGAAATAGTGCAAGATGGCTTCATTTGGATGAAACATGGCCGTAACAACGATAATAGATGGCAACAAAACTCAACATCAAATTTCAAGGCCATTGAAATAGTGCAAGATGGCTTCATTTGGATGAAACATGGCCGTAACAACGATAATAGATGGCAACAAAACTCAACATCAAATTTCAAGGCCATTGAAATAGTGCAAGATGGCTTCATTTGGATGAAACATGGCCGTAACAACGATAATAGATGGCAACAAAACTCAACATCAAATTTCAAGGCCATTGAAATAGTGCAAGATGGCTTCATTTGGATGAAACATGGCCGTAACAACGATAATAGATGGCAACAAAACTCAACATCAAATTTCAAGGCCATTGAAATAGTGCAAGATGGCTTCATTTGGATGAAACATGGCCGTAACAACGATAATAGATGGCAACAAAACTCAACATCAAATTTCAAGGCCATTGAAATAGTGCAAGATGGCTTCATTTGGATGAAACATGGCCGTAACAACGATAATAGATGGCAACAAAACTCAACATCAAATTTCAAGGCCATTGAAATAGTGCAAGATGGCTTCATTTGGATGAAACATGGCCGTAACAACGATAATAGATGGCAACAAAACTCAACATCAAATTTCAAGGCCATTGAAATAGTGCAAGATGGCTTCATTTGGATGAAACATGGCCGTAACAACGATAATAGATGGCAACAAAACTCAACATCAAATTTCAAGGCCATTGAAATAGTGCAAGATGGCTTCATTTGGATGAAACATGGCCGTAACAACGATAATAGATGGCAACAAAACTCAACATCAAATTTCAAGGCCATTGAAATAGTGCAAGATGGCTTCATTTGGATGAAACATGGCCGTAACAACGATAATAGATGGCAACAAAACTCAACATCAAATTTCAAGGCCATTGAAATAGTGCAAGATGGCTTCATTTGGATGAAACATGGCCGTAACAACGATAATAGATGGCAACAAAACTCAACATCAAATTTCAAGGCCATTGAAATAGTGCAAGATGGCTTCATTTGGATGAAACATGGCCGTAACAACGATAATAGATGGCAACAAAACTCAACATCAAATTTCAAGGCCATTGAAATAGTGCAAGATGGCTTCATTTGGATGAAACATGGCCGTAACAACGATAATAGATGGCAACAAAACTCAACATCAAATTTCAAGGCCATTGAAATAGTGCAAGATGGCTTCATTTGGATGAAACATGGCCGTAACAACGATAATAGATGGCAACAAAACTCAACATCAAATTTCAAGGCCATTGAAATAGTGCAAGATGGCTTCATTTGGATGAAACATGGCCGTAACAACGATAATAGATGGCAACAAAACTCAACATCAAATTTCAAGGCCATTGAAATAGTGCAAGATGGCTTCATTTGGATGAAACATGGCCGTAACAACGATAATAGATGGCAACAAAACTCAACATCAAATTTCAAGGCCATTGAAATAGTGCAAGATGGCTTCATTTGGATGAAACATGGCCGTAACAACGATAATAGATGGCAACAAAACTCAACATCAAATTTCAAGGCCATTGAAATAGTGCAAGATGGCTTCATTTGGATGAAACATGGCCGTAACAACGATAATAGATGGCAACAAAACTCAACATCAAATTTCAAGGCCATTGAAATAGTGCAAGATGGCTTCATTTGGATGAAACATGGCCGTAACAACGATAATAGATGGCAACAAAACTCAACATCAAATTTCAAGGCCATTGAAATAGTGCAAGATGGCTTCATTTGGATGAAACATGGCCGTAACAACGATAATAGATGGCAACAAAACTCAACATCAAATTTCAAGGCCATTGAAATAGTGCAAGATGGCTTCATTTGGATGAAACATGGCCGTAACAACGATAATAGATGGCAACAAAACTCAACATCAAATTTCAAGGCCATTGAAATAGTGCAAGATGGCTTCATTTGGATGAAACATGGCCGTAACAACGATAATAGATGGCAACAAAACTCAACATCAAATTTCAAGGCCATTGAAATAGTGCAAGATGGCTTCATTTGGATGAAACATGGCCGTAACAACGATAATAGATGGCAACAAAACTCAACATCAAATTTCAAGGCCATTGAAATAGTGCAAGATGGCTTCATTTGGATGAAACATGGCCGTAACAACGATAATAGATGGCAACAAAACTCAACATCAAATTTCAAGGCCATTGAAATAGTGCAAGATGGCTTCATTTGGATGAAACATGGCCGTAACAACGATAATAGATGGCAACAAAACTCAACATCAAATTTCAAGGCCATTGAAATAGTGCAAGATGGCTTCATTTGGATGAAACATGGCCGTAACAACGATAATAGATGGCAACAAAACTCAACATCAAATTTCAAGGCCATTGAAATAGTGCAAGATGGCTTCATTTGGATGAAACATGGCCGTAACAACGATAATAGATGGCAACAAAACTCAACATCAAATTTCAAGGCCATTGAAATAGTGCAAGATGGCTTCATTTGGATGAAACATGGCCGTAACAACGATAATAGATGGCAACAAAACTCAACATCAAATTTCAAGGCCATTGAAATAGTGCAAGATGGCTTCATTTGGATGAAACATGGCCGTAACAACGATAATAGATGGCAACAAAACTCAACATCAAATTTCAAGGCCATTGAAATAGTGCAAGATGGCTTCATTTGGATGAAACATGGCCGTAACAACGATAATAGATGGCAACAAAACTCAACATCAAATTTCAAGGCCATTGAAATAGTGCAAGATGGCTTCATTTGGATGAAACATGGCCGTAACAACGATAATAGATGGCAACAAAACTCAACATCAAATTTCAAGGCCATTGAAATAGTGCAAGATGGCTTCATTTGGATGAAACATGGCCGTAACAACGATAATAGATGGCAACAAAACTCAACATCAAATTTCAAGGCCATTGAAATAGTGCAAGATGGCTTCATTTGGATGAAACATGGCCGTAACAACGATAATAGATGGCAACAAAACTCAACATCAAATTTCAAGGCCATTGAAATAGTGCAAGATGGCTTCATTTGGATGAAACATGGCCGTAACAACGATAATAGATGGCAACAAAACTCAACATCAAATTTCAAGGCCATTGAAATAGTGCAAGATGGCTTCATTTGGATGAAACATGGCCGTAACAACGATAATAGATGGCAACAAAACTCAACATCAAATTTCAAGGCCATTGAAATAGTGCAAGATGGCTTCATTTGGATGAAACATGGCCGTAACAACGATAATAGATGGCAACAAAACTCAACATCAAATTTCAAGGCCATTGAAATAGTGCAAGATGGCTTCATTTGGATGAAACATGGCCGTAACAACGATAATAGATGGCAACAAAACTCAACATCAAATTTCAAGGCCATTGAAATAGTGCAAGATGGCTTCATTTGGATGAAACATGGCCGTAACAACGATAATAGATGGCAACAAAACTCAACATCAAATTTCAAGGCCATTGAAATAGTGCAAGATGGCTTCATTTGGATGAAACATGGCCGTAACAACGATAATAGATGGCAACAAAACTCAACATCAAATTTCAAGGCCATTGAAATAGTGCAAGATGGCTTCATTTGGATGAAACATGGCCGTAACAACGATAATAGATGGCAACAAAACTCAACATCAAATTTCAAGGCCATTGAAATAGTGCAAGATGGCTTCATTTGGATGAAACATGGCCGTAACAACGATAATAGATGGCAACAAAACTCAACATCAAATTTCAAGGCCATTGAAATAGTGCAAGATGGCTTCATTTGGATGAAACATGGCCGTAACAACGATAATAGATGGCAACAAAACTCAACATCAAATTTCAAGGCCATTGAAATAGTGCAAGATGGCTTCATTTGGATGAAACATGGCCGTAACAACGATAATAGATGGCAACAAAACTCAACATCAAATTTCAAGGCCATTGAAATAGTGCAAGATGGCTTCATTTGGATGAAACATGGCCGTAACAACGATAATAGATGGCAACAAAACTCAACATCAAATTTCAAGGCCATTGAAATAGTGCAAGATGGCTTCATTTGGATGAAACATGGCCGTAACAACGATAATAGATGGCAACAAAACTCAACATCAAATTTCAAGGCCATTGAAATAGTGCAAGATGGCTTCATTTGGATGAAACATGGCCGTAACAACGATAATAGATGGCAACAAAACTCAACATCAAATTTCAAGGCCATTGAAATAGTGCAAGATGGCTTCATTTGGATGAAACATGGCCGTAACAACGATAATAGATGGCAACAAAACTCAACATCAAATTTCAAGGCCATTGAAATAGTGCAAGATGGCTTCATTTGGATGAAACATGGCCGTAACAACGATAATAGATGGCAACAAAACTCAACATCAAATTTCAAGGCCATTGAAATAGTGCAAGATGGCTTCATTTGGATGAAACATGGCCGTAACAACGATAATAGATGGCAACAAAACTCAACATCAAATTTCAAGGCCATTGAAATAGTGCAAGATGGCTTCATTTGGATGAAACATGGCCGTAACAACGATAATAGATGGCAACAAAACTCAACATCAAATTTCAAGGCCATTGAAATAGTGCAAGATGGCTTCATTTGGATGAAACATGGCCGTAACAACGATAATAGATGGCAACAAAACTCAACATCAAATTTCAAGGCCATTGAAATAGTGCAAGATGGCTTCATTTGGATGAAACATGGCCGTAACAACGATAATAGATGGCAACAAAACTCAACATCAAATTTCAAGGCCATTGAAATAGTGCAAGATGGCTTCATTTGGATGAAACATGGCCGTAACAACGATAATAGATGGCAACAAAACTCAACATCAAATTTCAAGGCCATTGAAATAGTGCAAGATGGCTTCATTTGGATGAAACATGGCCGTAACAACGATAATAGATGGCAACAAAACTCAACATCAAATTTCAAGGCCATTGAAATAGTGCAAGATGGCTTCATTTGGATGAAACATGGCCGTAACAACGATAATAGATGGCAACAAAACTCAACATCAAATTTCAAGGCCATTGAAATAGTGCAAGATGGCTTCATTTGGATGAAACATGGCCGTAACAACGATAATAGATGGCAACAAAACTCAACATCAAATTTCAAGGCCATTGAAATAGTGCAAGATGGCTTCATTTGGATGAAACATGGCCGTAACAACGATAATAGATGGCAACAAAACTCAACATCAAATTTCAAGGCCATTGAAATAGTGCAAGATGGCTTCATTTGGATGAAACATGGCCGTAACAACGATAATAGATGGCAACAAAACTCAACATCAAATTTCAAGGCCATTGAAATAGTGCAAGATGGCTTCATTTGGATGAAACATGGCCGTAACAACGATAATAGATGGCAACAAAACTCAACATCAAATTTCAAGGCCATTGAAATAGTGCAAGATGGCTTCATTTGGATGAAACATGGCCGTAACAACGATAATAGATGGCAACAAAACTCAACATCAAATTTCAAGGCCATTGAAATAGTGCAAGATGGCTTCATTTGGATGAAACATGGCCGTAACAACGATAATAGATGGCAACAAAACTCAACATCAAATTTCAAGGCCATTGAAATAGTGCAAGATGGCTTCATTTGGATGAAACATGGCCGTAACAACGATAATAGATGGCAACAAAACTCAACATCAAATTTCAAGGCCATTGAAATAGTGCAAGATGGCTTCATTTGGATGAAACATGGCCGTAACAACGATAATAGATGGCAACAAAACTCAACATCAAATTTCAAGGCCATTGAAATAGTGCAAGATGGCTTCATTTGGATGAAACATGGCCGTAACAACGATAATAGATGGCAACAAAACTCAACATCAAATTTCAAGGCCATTGAAATAGTGCAAGATGGCTTCATTTGGATGAAACATGGCCGTAACAACGATAATAGATGGCAACAAAACTCAACATCAAATTTCAAGGCCATTGAAATAGTGCAAGATGGCTTCATTTGGATGAAACATGGCCGTAACAACGATAATAGATGGCAACAAAACTCAACATCAAATTTCAAGGCCATTGAAATAGTGCAAGATGGCTTCATTTGGATGAAACATGGCCGTAACAACGATAATAGATGGCAACAAAACTCAACATCAAATTTCAAGGCCATTGAAATAGTGCAAGATGGCTTCATTTGGATGAAACATGGCCGTAACAACGATAATAGATGGCAACAAAACTCAACATCAAATTTCAAGGCCATTGAAATAGTGCAAGATGGCTTCATTTGGATGAAACATGGCCGTAACAACGATAATAGATGGCAACAAAACTCAACATCAAATTTCAAGGCCATTGAAATAGTGCAAGATGGCTTCATTTGGATGAAACATGGCCGTAACAACGATAATAGATGGCAACAAAACTCAACATCAAATTTCAAGGCCATTGAAATAGTGCAAGATGGCTTCATTTGGATGAAACATGGCCGTAACAACGATAATAGATGGCAACAAAACTCAACATCAAATTTCAAGGCCATTGAAATAGTGCAAGATGGCTTCATTTGGATGAAACATGGCCGTAACAACGATAATAGATGGCAACAAAACTCAACATCAAATTTCAAGGCCATTGAAATAGTGCAAGATGGCTTCATTTGGATGAAACATGGCCGTAACAACGATAATAGATGGCAACAAAACTCAACATCAAATTTCAAGGCCATTGAAATAGTGCAAGATGGCTTCATTTGGATGAAACATGGCCGTAACAACGATAATAGATGGCAACAAAACTCAACATCAAATTTCAAGGCCATTGAAATAGTGCAAGATGGCTTCATTTGGATGAAACATGGCCGTAACAACGATAATAGATGGCAACAAAACTCAACATCAAATTTCAAGGCCATTGAAATAGTGCAAGATGGCTTCATTTGGATGAAACATGGCCGTAACAACGATAATAGATGGCAACAAAACTCAACATCAAATTTCAAGGCCATTGAAATAGTGCAAGATGGCTTCATTTGGATGAAACATGGCCGTAACAACGATAATAGATGGCAACAAAACTCAACATCAAATTTCAAGGCCATTGAAATAGTGCAAGATGGCTTCATTTGGATGAAACATGGCCGTAACAACGATAATAGATGGCAACAAAACTCAACATCAAATTTCAAGGCCATTGAAATAGTGCAAGATGGCTTCATTTGGATGAAACATGGCCGTAACAACGATAATAGATGGCAACAAAACTCAA
The DNA here is from genome assembly GCF_016920715.1 of Anopheles arabiensis. NCBI lineage: Eukaryota > Metazoa > Arthropoda > Insecta > Diptera > Culicidae > Anopheles > Anopheles arabiensis. The sequence goes on from NW_024412155.1 coordinate 88,379, forward strand.
CATCAAATTTCAAGGCCATTGAAATAGTGCAAGATGGCTTCATTTGGATGAAACATGGCCGTAACAACGATAATAGATGGCAACAAAACTCAACATCAAATTTCAAGGCCATTGAAATAGTGCAAGATGGCTTCATTTGGATGAAACATGGCCGTAACAACGATAATAGATGGCAACAAAACTCAACATCAAATTTCAAGGCCATTGAAATAGTGCAAGATGGCTTCATTTGGATGAAACATGGCCGTAACAACGATAATAGATGGCAACAAAACTCAACATCAAATTTCAAGGCCATTGAAATAGTGCAAGATGGCTTCATTTGGATGAAACATGGCCGTAACAACGATAATAGATGGCAACAAAACTCAACATCAAATTTCAAGGCCATTGAAATAGTGCAAGATGGCTTCATTTGGATGAAACATGGCCGTAACAACGATAATAGATGGCAACAAAACTCAACATCAAATTTCAAGGCCATTGAAATAGTGCAAGATGGCTTCATTTGGATGAAACATGGCCGTAACAACGATAATAGATGGCAACAAAACTCAACATCAAATTTCAAGGCCATTGAAATAGTGCAAGATGGCTTCATTTGGATGAAACATGGCCGTAACAACGATAATAGATGGCAACAAAACTCAACATCAAATTTCAAGGCCATTGAAATAGTGCAAGATGGCTTCATTTGGATGAAACATGGCCGTAACAACGATAATAGATGGCAACAAAACTCAACATCAAATTTCAAGGCCATTGAAATAGTGCAAGATGGCTTCATTTGGATGAAACATGGCCGTAACAACGATAATAGATGGCAACAAAACTCAACATCAAATTTCAAGGCCATTGAAATAGTGCAAGATGGCTTCATTTGGATGAAACATGGCCGTAACAACGATAATAGATGGCAACAAAACTCAACATCAAATTTCAAGGCCATTGAAATAGTGCAAGATGGCTTCATTTGGATGAAACATGGCCGTAACAACGATAATAGATGGCAACAAAACTCAACATCAAATTTCAAGGCCATTGAAATAGTGCAAGATGGCTTCATTTGGATGAAACATGGCCGTAACAACGATAATAGATGGCAACAAAACTCAACATCAAATTTCAAGGCCATTGAAATAGTGCAAGATGGCTTCATTTGGATGAAACATGGCCGTAACAACGATAATAGATGGCAACAAAACTCAACATCAAATTTCAAGGCCATTGAAATAGTGCAAGATGGCTTCATTTGGATGAAACATGGCCGTAACAACGATAATAGATGGCAACAAAACTCAACATCAAATTTCAAGGCCATTGAAATAGTGCAAGATGGCTTCATTTGGATGAAACATGGCCGTAACAACGATAATAGATGGCAACAAAACTCAACATCAAATTTCAAGGCCATTGAAATAGTGCAAGATGGCTTCATTTGGATGAAACATGGCCGTAACAACGATAATAGATGGCAACAAAACTCAACATCAAATTTCAAGGCCATTGAAATAGTGCAAGATGGCTTCATTTGGATGAAACATGGCCGTAACAACGATAATAGATGGCAACAAAACTCAACATCAAATTTCAAGGCCATTGAAATAGTGCAAGATGGCTTCATTTGGATGAAACATGGCCGTAACAACGATAATAGATGGCAACAAAACTCAACATCAAATTTCAAGGCCATTGAAATAGTGCAAGATGGCTTCATTTGGATGAAACATGGCCGTAACAACGATAATAGATGGCAACAAAACTCAACATCAAATTTCAAGGCCATTGAAATAGTGCAAGATGGCTTCATTTGGATGAAACATGGCCGTAACAACGATAATAGATGGCAACAAAACTCAACATCAAATTTCAAGGCCATTGAAATAGTGCAAGATGGCTTCATTTGGATGAAACATGGCCGTAACAACGATAATAGATGGCAACAAAACTCAACATCAAATTTCAAGGCCATTGAAATAGTGCAAGATGGCTTCATTTGGATGAAACATGGCCGTAACAACGATAATAGATGGCAACAAAACTCAACATCAAATTTCAAGGCCATTGAAATAGTGCAAGATGGCTTCATTTGGATGAAACATGGCCGTAACAACGATAATAGATGGCAACAAAACTCAACATCAAATTTCAAGGCCATTGAAATAGTGCAAGATGGCTTCATTTGGATGAAACATGGCCGTAACAACGATAATAGATGGCAACAAAACTCAACATCAAATTTCAAGGCCATTGAAATAGTGCAAGATGGCTTCATTTGGATGAAACATGGCCGTAACAACGATAATAGATGGCAACAAAACTCAACATCAAATTTCAAGGCCATTGAAATAGTGCAAGATGGCTTCATTTGGATGAAACATGGCCGTAACAACGATAATAGATGGCAACAAAACTCAACATCAAATTTCAAGGCCATTGAAATAGTGCAAGATGGCTTCATTTGGATGAAACATGGCCGTAACAACGATAATAGATGGCAACAAAACTCAACATCAAATTTCAAGGCCATTGAAATAGTGCAAGATGGCTTCATTTGGATGAAACATGGCCGTAACAACGATAATAGATGGCAACAAAACTCAACATCAAATTTCAAGGCCATTGAAATAGTGCAAGATGGCTTCATTTGGATGAAACATGGCCGTAACAACGATAATAGATGGCAACAAAACTCAACATCAAATTTCAAGGCCATTGAAATAGTGCAAGATGGCTTCATTTGGATGAAACATGGCCGTAACAACGATAATAGATGGCAACAAAACTCAACATCAAATTTCAAGGCCATTGAAATAGTGCAAGATGGCTTCATTTGGATGAAACATGGCCGTAACAACGATAATAGATGGCAACAAAACTCAACATCAAATTTCAAGGCCATTGAAATAGTGCAAGATGGCTTCATTTGGATGAAACATGGCCGTAACAACGATAATAGATGGCAACAAAACTCAACATCAAATTTCAAGGCCATTGAAATAGTGCAAGATGGCTTCATTTGGATGAAACATGGCCGTAACAACGATAATAGATGGCAACAAAACTCAACATCAAATTTCAAGGCCATTGAAATAGTGCAAGATGGCTTCATTTGGATGAAACATGGCCGTAACAACGATAATAGATGGCAACAAAACTCAACATCAAATTTCAAGGCCATTGAAATAGTGCAAGATGGCTTCATTTGGATGAAACATGGCCGTAACAACGATAATAGATGGCAACAAAACTCAACATCAAATTTCAAGGCCATTGAAATAGTGCAAGATGGCTTCATTTGGATGAAACATGGCCGTAACAACGATAATAGATGGCAACAAAACTCAACATCAAATTTCAAGGCCATTGAAATAGTGCAAGATGGCTTCATTTGGATGAAACATGGCCGTAACAACGATAATAGATGGCAACAAAACTCAACATCAAATTTCAAGGCCATTGAAATAGTGCAAGATGGCTTCATTTGGATGAAACATGGCCGTAACAACGATAATAGATGGCAACAAAACTCAACATCAAATTTCAAGGCCATTGAAATAGTGCAAGATGGCTTCATTTGGATGAAACATGGCCGTAACAACGATAATAGATGGCAACAAAACTCAACATCAAATTTCAAGGCCATTGAAATAGTGCAAGATGGCTTCATTTGGATGAAACATGGCCGTAACAACGATAATAGATGGCAACAAAACTCAACATCAAATTTCAAGGCCATTGAAATAGTGCAAGATGGCTTCATTTGGATGAAACATGGCCGTAACAACGATAATAGATGGCAACAAAACTCAACATCAAATTTCAAGGCCATTGAAATAGTGCAAGATGGCTTCATTTGGATGAAACATGGCCGTAACAACGATAATAGATGGCAACAAAACTCAACATCAAATTTCAAGGCCATTGAAATAGTGCAAGATGGCTTCATTTGGATGAAACATGGCCGTAACAACGATAATAGATGGCAACAAAACTCAACATCAAATTTCAAGGCCATTGAAATAGTGCAAGATGGCTTCATTTGGATGAAACATGGCCGTAACAACGATAATAGATGGCAACAAAACTCAACATCAAATTTCAAGGCCATTGAAATAGTGCAAGATGGCTTCATTTGGATGAAACATGGCCGTAACAACGATAATAGATGGCAACAAAACTCAACATCAAATTTCAAGGCCATTGAAATAGTGCAAGATGGCTTCATTTGGATGAAACATGGCCGTAACAACGATAATAGATGGCAACAAAACTCAACATCAAATTTCAAGGCCATTGAAATAGTGCAAGATGGCTTCATTTGGATGAAACATGGCCGTAACAACGATAATAGATGGCAACAAAACTCAACATCAAATTTCAAGGCCATTGAAATAGTGCAAGATGGCTTCATTTGGATGAAACATGGCCGTAACAACGATAATAGATGGCAACAAAACTCAACATCAAATTTCAAGGCCATTGAAATAGTGCAAGATGGCTTCATTTGGATGAAACATGGCCGTAACAACGATAATAGATGGCAACAAAACTCAACATCAAATTTCAAGGCCATTGAAATAGTGCAAGATGGCTTCATTTGGATGAAACATGGCCGTAACAACGATAATAGATGGCAACAAAACTCAACATCAAATTTCAAGGCCATTGAAATAGTGCAAGATGGCTTCATTTGGATGAAACATGGCCGTAACAACGATAATAGATGGCAACAAAACTCAACATCAAATTTCAAGGCCATTGAAATAGTGCAAGATGGCTTCATTTGGATGAAACATGGCCGTAACAACGATAATAGATGGCAACAAAACTCAACATCAAATTTCAAGGCCATTGAAATAGTGCAAGATGGCTTCATTTGGATGAAACATGGCCGTAACAACGATAATAGATGGCAACAAAACTCAACATCAAATTTCAAGGCCATTGAAATAGTGCAAGATGGCTTCATTTGGATGAAACATGGCCGTAACAACGATAATAGATGGCAACAAAACTCAACATCAAATTTCAAGGCCATTGAAATAGTGCAAGATGGCTTCATTTGGATGAAACATGGCCGTAACAACGATAATAGATGGCAACAAAACTCAACATCAAATTTCAAGGCCATTGAAATAGTGCAAGATGGCTTCATTTGGATGAAACATGGCCGTAACAACGATAATAGATGGCAACAAAACTCAACATCAAATTTCAAGGCCATTGAAATAGTGCAAGATGGCTTCATTTGGATGAAACATGGCCGTAACAACGATAATAGATGGCAACAAAACTCAACATCAAATTTCAAGGCCATTGAAATAGTGCAAGATGGCTTCATTTGGATGAAACATGGCCGTAACAACGATAATAGATGGCAACAAAACTCAACATCAAATTTCAAGGCCATTGAAATAGTGCAAGATGGCTTCATTTGGATGAAACATGGCCGTAACAACGATAATAGATGGCAACAAAACTCAACATCAAATTTCAAGGCCATTGAAATAGTGCAAGATGGCTTCATTTGGATGAAACATGGCCGTAACAACGATAATAGATGGCAACAAAACTCAACATCAAATTTCAAGGCCATTGAAATAGTGCAAGATGGCTTCATTTGGATGAAACATGGCCGTAACAACGATAATAGATGGCAACAAAACTCAACATCAAATTTCAAGGCCATTGAAATAGTGCAAGATGGCTTCATTTGGATGAAACATGGCCGTAACAACGATAATAGATGGCAACAAAACTCAACATCAAATTTCAAGGCCATTGAAATAGTGCAAGATGGCTTCATTTGGATGAAACATGGCCGTAACAACGATAATAGATGGCAACAAAACTCAACATCAAATTTCAAGGCCATTGAAATAGTGCAAGATGGCTTCATTTGGATGAAACATGGCCGTAACAACGATAATAGATGGCAACAAAACTCAACATCAAATTTCAAGGCCATTGAAATAGTGCAAGATGGCTTCATTTGGATGAAACATGGCCGTAACAACGATAATAGATGGCAACAAAACTCAACATCAAATTTCAAGGCCATTGAAATAGTGCAAGATGGCTTCATTTGGATGAAACATGGCCGTAACAACGATAATAGATGGCAACAAAACTCAACATCAAATTTCAAGGCCATTGAAATAGTGCAAGATGGCTTCATTTGGATGAAACATGGCCGTAACAACGATAATAGATGGCAACAAAACTCAACATCAAATTTCAAGGCCATTGAAATAGTGCAAGATGGCTTCATTTGGATGAAACATGGCCGTAACAACGATAATAGATGGCAACAAAACTCAACATCAAATTTCAAGGCCATTGAAATAGTGCAAGATGGCTTCATTTGGATGAAACATGGCCGTAACAACGATAATAGATGGCAACAAAACTCAACATCAAATTTCAAGGCCATTGAAATAGTGCAAGATGGCTTCATTTGGATGAAACATGGCCGTAACAACGATAATAGATGGCAACAAAACTCAACATCAAATTTCAAGGCCATTGAAATAGTGCAAGATGGCTTCATTTGGATGAAACATGGCCGTAACAACGATAATAGATGGCAACAAAACTCAACATCAAATTTCAAGGCCATTGAAATAGTGCAAGATGGCTTCATTTGGATGAAACATGGCCGTAACAACGATAATAGATGGCAACAAAACTCAACATCAAATTTCAAGGCCATTGAAATAGTGCAAGATGGCTTCATTTGGATGAAACATGGCCGTAACAACGATAATAGATGGCAACAAAACTCAACATCAAATTTCAAGGCCATTGAAATAGTGCAAGATGGCTTCATTTGGATGAAACATGGCCGTAACAACGATAATAGATGGCAACAAAACTCAACATCAAATTTCAAGGCCATTGAAATAGTGCAAGATGGCTTCATTTGGATGAAACATGGCCGTAACAACGATAATAGATGGCAACAAAACTCAACATCAAATTTCAAGGCCATTGAAATAGTGCAAGATGGCTTCATTTGGATGAAACATGGCCGTAACAACGATAATAGATGGCAACAAAACTCAACATCAAATTTCAAGGCCATTGAAATAGTGCAAGATGGCTTCATTTGGATGAAACATGGCCGTAACAACGATAATAGATGGCAACAAAACTCAACATCAAATTTCAAGGCCATTGAAATAGTGCAAGATGGCTTCATTTGGATGAAACATGGCCGTAACAACGATAATAGATGGCAACAAAACTCAACATCAAATTTCAAGGCCATTGAAATAGTGCAAGATGGCTTCATTTGGATGAAACATGGCCGTAACAACGATAATAGATGGCAACAAAACTCAACATCAAATTTCAAGGCCATTGAAATAGTGCAAGATGGCTTCATTTGGATGAAACATGGCCGTAACAACGATAATAGATGGCAACAAAACTCAACATCAAATTTCAAGGCCATTGAAATAGTGCAAGATGGCTTCATTTGGATGAAACATGGCCGTAACAACGATAATAGATGGCAACAAAACTCAACATCAAATTTCAAGGCCATTGAAATAGTGCAAGATGGCTTCATTTGGATGAAACATGGCCGTAACAACGATAATAGATGGCAACAAAACTCAACATCAAATTTCAAGGCCATTGAAATAGTGCAAGATGGCTTCATTTGGATGAAACATGGCCGTAACAACGATAATAGATGGCAACAAAACTCAACATCAAATTTCAAGGCCATTGAAATAGTGCAAGATGGCTTCATTTGGATGAAACATGGCCGTAACAACGATAATAGATGGCAACAAAACTCAACATCAAATTTCAAGGCCATTGAAATAGTGCAAGATGGCTTCATTTGGATGAAACATGGCCGTAACAACGATAATAGATGGCAACAAAACTCAACATCAAATTTCAAGGCCATTGAAATAGTGCAAGATGGCTTCATTTGGATGAAACATGGCCGTAACAACGATAATAGATGGCAACAAAACTCAACATCAAATTTCAAGGCCATTGAAATAGTGCAAGATGGCTTCATTTGGATGAAACATGGCCGTAACAACGATAATAGATGGCAACAAAACTCAACATCAAATTTCAAGGCCATTGAAATAGTGCAAGATGGCTTCATTTGGATGAAACATGGCCGTAACAACGATAATAGATGGCAACAAAACTCAACATCAAATTTCAAGGCCATTGAAATAGTGCAAGATGGCTTCATTTGGATGAAACATGGCCGTAACAACGATAATAGATGGCAACAAAACTCAACATCAAATTTCAAGGCCATTGAAATAGTGCAAGATGGCTTCATTTGGATGAAACATGGCCGTAACAACGATAATAGATGGCAACAAAACTCAACATCAAATTTCAAGGCCATTGAAATAGTGCAAGATGGCTTCATTTGGATGAAACATGGCCGTAACAACGATAATAGATGGCAACAAAACTCAACATCAAATTTCAAGGCCATTGAAATAGTGCAAGATGGCTTCATTTGGATGAAACATGGCCGTAACAACGATAATAGATGGCAACAAAACTCAACATCAAATTTCAAGGCCATTGAAATAGTGCAAGATGGCTTCATTTGGATGAAACATGGCCGTAACAACGATAATAGATGGCAACAAAACTCAACATCAAATTTCAAGGCCATTGAAATAGTGCAAGATGGCTTCATTTGGATGAAACATGGCCGTAACAACGATAATAGATGGCAACAAAACTCAACATCAAATTTCAAGGCCATTGAAATAGTGCAAGATGGCTTCATTTGGATGAAACATGGCCGTAACAACGATAATAGATGGCAACAAAACTCAACATCAAATTTCAAGGCCATTGAAATAGTGCAAGATGGCTTCATTTGGATGAAACATGGCCGTAACAACGATAATAGATGGCAACAAAACTCAACATCAAATTTCAAGGCCATTGAAATAGTGCAAGATGGCTTCATTTGGATGAAACATGGCCGTAACAACGATAATAGATGGCAACAAAACTCAACATCAAATTTCAAGGCCATTGAAATAGTGCAAGATGGCTTCATTTGGATGAAACATGGCCGTAACAACGATAATAGATGGCAACAAAACTCAACATCAAATTTCAAGGCCATTGAAATAGTGCAAGATGGCTTCATTTGGATGAAACATGGCCGTAACAACGATAATAGATGGCAACAAAACTCAACATCAAATTTCAAGGCCATTGAAATAGTGCAAGATGGCTTCATTTGGATGAAACATGGCCGTAACAACGATAATAGATGGCAACAAAACTCAACATCAAATTTCAAGGCCATTGAAATAGTGCAAGATGGCTTCATTTGGATGAAACATGGCCGTAACAACGATAATAGATGGCAACAAAACTCAACATCAAATTTCAAGGCCATTGAAATAGTGCAAGATGGCTTCATTTGGATGAAACATGGCCGTAACAACGATAATAGATGGCAACAAAACTCAACATCAAATTTCAAGGCCATTGAAATAGTGCAAGATGGCTTCATTTGGATGAAACATGGCCGTAACAACGATAATAGATGGCAACAAAACTCAACATCAAATTTCAAGGCCATTGAAATAGTGCAAGATGGCTTCATTTGGATGAAACATGGCCGTAACAACGATAATAGATGGCAACAAAACTCAACATCAAATTTCAAGGCCATTGAAATAGTGCAAGATGGCTTCATTTGGATGAAACATGGCCGTAACAACGATAATAGATGGCAACAAAACTCAACATCAAATTTCAAGGCCATTGAAATAGTGCAAGATGGCTTCATTTGGATGAAACATGGCCGTAACAACGATAATAGATGGCAACAAAACTCAACATCAAATTTCAAGGCCATTGAAATAGTGCAAGATGGCTTCATTTGGATGAAACATGGCCGTAACAACGATAATAGATGGCAACAAAACTCAACATCAAATTTCAAGGCCATTGAAATAGTGCAAGATGGCTTCATTTGGATGAAACATGGCCGTAACAACGATAATAGATGGCAACAAAACTCAACATCAAATTTCAAGGCCATTGAAATAGTGCAAGATGGCTTCATTTGGATGAAACATGGCCGTAACAACGATAATAGATGGCAACAAAACTCAACATCAAATTTCAAGGCCATTGAAATAGTGCAAGATGGCTTCATTTGGATGAAACATGGCCGTAACAACGATAATAGATGGCAACAAAACTCAACATCAAATTTCAAGGCCATTGAAATAGTGCAAGATGGCTTCATTTGGATGAAACATGGCCGTAACAACGATAATAGATGGCAACAAAACTCAACATCAAATTTCAAGGCCATTGAAATAGTGCAAGATGGCTTCATTTGGATGAAACATGGCCGTAACAACGATAATAGATGGCAACAAAACTCAACATCAAATTTCAAGGCCATTGAAATAGTGCAAGATGGCTTCATTTGGATGAAACATGGCCGTAACAACGATAATAGATGGCAACAAAACTCAACATCAAATTTCAAGGCCATTGAAATAGTGCAAGATGGCTTCATTTGGATGAAACATGGCCGTAACAACGATAATAGATGGCAACAAAACTCAACATCAAATTTCAAGGCCATTGAAATAGTGCAAGATGGCTTCATTTGGATGAAACATGGCCGTAACAACGATAATAGATGGCAACAAAACTCAACATCAAATTTCAAGGCCATTGAAATAGTGCAAGATGGCTTCATTTGGATGAAACATGGCCGTAACAACGATAATAGATGGCAACAAAACTCAACATCAAATTTCAAGGCCATTGAAATAGTGCAAGATGGCTTCATTTGGATGAAACATGGCCGTAACAACGATAATAGATGGCAACAAAACTCAACATCAAATTTCAAGGCCATTGAAATAGTGCAAGATGGCTTCATTTGGATGAAACATGGCCGTAACAACGATAATAGATGGCAACAAAACTCAACATCAAATTTCAAGGCCATTGAAATAGTGCAAGATGGCTTCATTTGGATGAAACATGGCCGTAACAACGATAATAGATGGCAACAAAACTCAACATCAAATTTCAAGGCCATTGAAATAGTGCAAGATGGCTTCATTTGGATGAAACATGGCCGTAACAACGATAATAGATGGCAACAAAACTCAACATCAAATTTCAAGGCCATTGAAATAGTGCAAGATGGCTTCATTTGGATGAAACATGGCCGTAACAACGATAATAGATGGCAACAAAACTCAACATCAAATTTCAAGGCCATTGAAATAGTGCAAGATGGCTTCATTTGGATGAAACATGGCCGTAACAACGATAATAGATGGCAACAAAACTCAACATCAAATTTCAAGGCCATTGAAATAGTGCAAGATGGCTTCATTTGGATGAAACATGGCCGTAACAACGATAATAGATGGCAACAAAACTCAACATCAAATTTCAAGGCCATTGAAATAGTGCAAGATGGCTTCATTTGGATGAAACATGGCCGTAACAACGATAATAGATGGCAACAAAACTCAACATCAAATTTCAAGGCCATTGAAATAGTGCAAGATGGCTTCATTTGGATGAAACATGGCCGTAACAACGATAATAGATGGCAACAAAACTCAACATCAAATTTCAAGGCCATTGAAATAGTGCAAGATGGCTTCATTTGGATGAAACATGGCCGTAACAACGATAATAGATGGCAACAAAACTCAACATCAAATTTCAAGGCCATTGAAATAGTGCAAGATGGCTTCATTTGGATGAAACATGGCCGTAACAACGATAATAGATGGCAACAAAACTCAACATCAAATTTCAAGGCCATTGAAATAGTGCAAGATGGCTTCATTTGGATGAAACATGGCCGTAACAACGATAATAGATGGCAACAAAACTCAACATCAAATTTCAAGGCCATTGAAATAGTGCAAGATGGCTTCATTTGGATGAAACATGGCCGTAACAACGATAATAGATGGCAACAAAACTCAACATCAAATTTCAAGGCCATTGAAATAGTGCAAGATGGCTTCATTTGGATGAAACATGGCCGTAACAACGATAATAGATGGCAACAAAACTCAACATCAAATTTCAAGGCCATTGAAATAGTGCAAGATGGCTTCATTTGGATGAAACATGGCCGTAACAACGATAATAGATGGCAACAAAACTCAACATCAAATTTCAAGGCCATTGAAATAGTGCAAGATGGCTTCATTTGGATGAAACATGGCCGTAACAACGATAATAGATGGCAACAAAACTCAACATCAAATTTCAAGGCCATTGAAATAGTGCAAGATGGCTTCATTTGGATGAAACATGGCCGTAACAACGATAATAGATGGCAACAAAACTCAACATCAAATTTCAAGGCCATTGAAATAGTGCAAGATGGCTTCATTTGGATGAAACATGGCCGTAACAACGATAATAGATGGCAACAAAACTCAACATCAAATTTCAAGGCCATTGAAATAGTGCAAGATGGCTTCATTTGGATGAAACATGGCCGTAACAACGATAATAGATGGCAACAAAACTCAACATCAAATTTCAAGGCCATTGAAATAGTGCAAGATGGCTTCATTTGGATGAAACATGGCCGTAACAACGATAATAGATGGCAACAAAACTCAACATCAAATTTCAAGGCCATTGAAATAGTGCAAGATGGCTTCATTTGGATGAAACATGGCCGTAACAACGATAATAGATGGCAACAAAACTCAACATCAAATTTCAAGGCCATTGAAATAGTGCAAGATGGCTTCATTTGGATGAAACATGGCCGTAACAACGATAATAGATGGCAACAAAACTCAACATCAAATTTCAAGGCCATTGAAATAGTGCAAGATGGCTTCATTTGGATGAAACATGGCCGTAACAACGATAATAGATGGCAACAAAACTCAACATCAAATTTCAAGGCCATTGAAATAGTGCAAGATGGCTTCATTTGGATGAAACATGGCCGTAACAACGATAATAGATGGCAACAAAACTCAACATCAAATTTCAAGGCCATTGAAATAGTGCAAGATGGCTTCATTTGGATGAAACATGGCCGTAACAACGATAATAGATGGCAACAAAACTCAACATCAAATTTCAAGGCCATTGAAATAGTGCAAGATGGCTTCATTTGGATGAAACATGGCCGTAACAACGATAATAGATGGCAACAAAACTCAACATCAAATTTCAAGGCCATTGAAATAGTGCAAGATGGCTTCATTTGGATGAAACATGGCCGTAACAACGATAATAGATGGCAACAAAACTCAACATCAAATTTCAAGGCCATTGAAATAGTGCAAGATGGCTTCATTTGGATGAAACATGGCCGTAACAACGATAATAGATGGCAACAAAACTCAACATCAAATTTCAAGGCCATTGAAATAGTGCAAGATGGCTTCATTTGGATGAAACATGGCCGTAACAACGATAATAGATGGCAACAAAACTCAACATCAAATTTCAAGGCCATTGAAATAGTGCAAGATGGCTTCATTTGGATGAAACATGGCCGTAACAACGATAATAGATGGCAACAAAACTCAACATCAAATTTCAAGGCCATTGAAATAGTGCAAGATGGCTTCATTTGGATGAAACATGGCCGTAACAACGATAATAGATGGCAACAAAACTCAACATCAAATTTCAAGGCCATTGAAATAGTGCAAGATGGCTTCATTTGGATGAAACATGGCCGTAACAACGATAATAGATGGCAACAAAACTCAACATCAAATTTCAAGGCCATTGAAATAGTGCAAGATGGCTTCATTTGGATGAAACATGGCCGTAACAACGATAATAGATGGCAACAAAACTCAACATCAAATTTCAAGGCCATTGAAATAGTGCAAGATGGCTTCATTTGGATGAAACATGGCCGTAACAACGATAATAGATGGCAACAAAACTCAACATCAAATTTCAAGGCCATTGAAATAGTGCAAGATGGCTTCATTTGGATGAAACATGGCCGTAACAACGATAATAGATGGCAACAAAACTCAACATCAAATTTCAAGGCCATTGAAATAGTGCAAGATGGCTTCATTTGGATGAAACATGGCCGTAACAACGATAATAGATGGCAACAAAACTCAACATCAAATTTCAAGGCCATTGAAATAGTGCAAGATGGCTTCATTTGGATGAAACATGGCCGTAACAACGATAATAGATGGCAACAAAACTCAACATCAAATTTCAAGGCCATTGAAATAGTGCAAGATGGCTTCATTTGGATGAAACATGGCCGTAACAACGATAATAGATGGCAACAAAACTCAACATCAAATTTCAAGGCCATTGAAATAGTGCAAGATGGCTTCATTTGGATGAAACATGGCCGTAACAACGATAATAGATGGCAACAAAACTCAACATCAAATTTCAAGGCCATTGAAATAGTGCAAGATGGCTTCATTTGGATGAAACATGGCCGTAACAACGATAATAGATGGCAACAAAACTCAACATCAAATTTCAAGGCCATTGAAATAGTGCAAGATGGCTTCATTTGGATGAAACATGGCCGTAACAACGATAATAGATGGCAACAAAACTCAACATCAAATTTCAAGGCCATTGAAATAGTGCAAGATGGCTTCATTTGGATGAAACATGGCCGTAACAACGATAATAGATGGCAACAAAACTCAACATCAAATTTCAAGGCCATTGAAATAGTGCAAGATGGCTTCATTTGGATGAAACATGGCCGTAACAACGATAATAGATGGCAACAAAACTCAACATCAAATTTCAAGGCCATTGAAATAGTGCAAGATGGCTTCATTTGGATGAAACATGGCCGTAACAACGATAATAGATGGCAACAAAACTCAACATCAAATTTCAAGGCCATTGAAATAGTGCAAGATGGCTTCATTTGGATGAAACATGGCCGTAACAACGATAATAGATGGCAACAAAACTCAACATCAAATTTCAAGGCCATTGAAATAGTGCAAGATGGCTTCATTTGGATGAAACATGGCCGTAACAACGATAATAGATGGCAACAAAACTCAACATCAAATTTCAAGGCCATTGAAATAGTGCAAGATGGCTTCATTTGGATGAAACATGGCCGTAACAACGATAATAGATGGCAACAAAACTCAACATCAAATTTCAAGGCCATTGAAATAGTGCAAGATGGCTTCATTTGGATGAAACATGGCCGTAACAACGATAATAGATGGCAACAAAACTCAACATCAAATTTCAAGGCCATTGAAATAGTGCAAGATGGCTTCATTTGGATGAAACATGGCCGTAACAACGATAATAGATGGCAACAAAACTCAACATCAAATTTCAAGGCCATTGAAATAGTGCAAGATGGCTTCATTTGGATGAAACATGGCCGTAACAACGATAATAGATGGCAACAAAACTCAACATCAAATTTCAAGGCCATTGAAATAGTGCAAGATGGCTTCATTTGGATGAAACATGGCCGTAACAACGATAATAGATGGCAACAAAACTCAACATCAAATTTCAAGGCCATTGAAATAGTGCAAGATGGCTTCATTTGGATGAAACATGGCCGTAACAACGATAATAGATGGCAACAAAACTCAACATCAAATTTCAAGGCCATTGAAATAGTGCAAGATGGCTTCATTTGGATGAAACATGGCCGTAACAACGATAATAGATGGCAACAAAACTCAACATCAAATTTCAAGGCCATTGAAATAGTGCAAGATGGCTTCATTTGGATGAAACATGGCCGTAACAACGATAATAGATGGCAACAAAACTCAACATCAAATTTCAAGGCCATTGAAATAGTGCAAGATGGCTTCATTTGGATGAAACATGGCCGTAACAACGATAATAGATGGCAACAAAACTCAACATCAAATTTCAAGGCCATTGAAATAGTGCAAGATGGCTTCATTTGGATGAAACATGGCCGTAACAACGATAATAGATGGCAACAAAACTCAACATCAAATTTCAAGGCCATTGAAATAGTGCAAGATGGCTTCATTTGGATGAAACATGGCCGTAACAACGATAATAGATGGCAACAAAACTCAACATCAAATTTCAAGGCCATTGAAATAGTGCAAGATGGCTTCATTTGGATGAAACATGGCCGTAACAACGATAATAGATGGCAACAAAACTCAACATCAAATTTCAAGGCCATTGAAATAGTGCAAGATGGCTTCATTTGGATGAAACATGGCCGTAACAACGATAATAGATGGCAACAAAACTCAACATCAAATTTCAAGGCCATTGAAATAGTGCAAGATGGCTTCATTTGGATGAAACATGGCCGTAACAACGATAATAGATGGCAACAAAACTCAACATCAAATTTCAAGGCCATTGAAATAGTGCAAGATGGCTTCATTTGGATGAAACATGGCCGTAACAACGATAATAGATGGCAACAAAACTCAACATCAAATTTCAAGGCCATTGAAATAGTGCAAGATGGCTTCATTTGGATGAAACATGGCCGTAACAACGATAATAGATGGCAACAAAACTCAACATCAAATTTCAAGGCCATTGAAATAGTGCAAGATGGCTTCATTTGGATGAAACATGGCCGTAACAACGATAATAGATGGCAACAAAACTCAACATCAAATTTCAAGGCCATTGAAATAGTGCAAGATGGCTTCATTTGGATGAAACATGGCCGTAACAACGATAATAGATGGCAACAAAACTCAACATCAAATTTCAAGGCCATTGAAATAGTGCAAGATGGCTTCATTTGGATGAAACATGGCCGTAACAACGATAATAGATGGCAACAAAACTCAACATCAAATTTCAAGGCCATTGAAATAGTGCAAGATGGCTTCATTTGGATGAAACATGGCCGTAACAACGATAATAGATGGCAACAAAACTCAACATCAAATTTCAAGGCCATTGAAATAGTGCAAGATGGCTTCATTTGGATGAAACATGGCCGTAACAACGATAATAGATGGCAACAAAACTCAACATCAAATTTCAAGGCCATTGAAATAGTGCAAGATGGCTTCATTTGGATGAAACATGGCCGTAACAACGATAATAGATGGCAACAAAACTCAACATCAAATTTCAAGGCCATTGAAATAGTGCAAGATGGCTTCATTTGGATGAAACATGGCCGTAACAACGATAATAGATGGCAACAAAACTCAACATCAAATTTCAAGGCCATTGAAATAGTGCAAGATGGCTTCATTTGGATGAAACATGGCCGTAACAACGATAATAGATGGCAACAAAACTCAACATCAAATTTCAAGGCCATTGAAATAGTGCAAGATGGCTTCATTTGGATGAAACATGGCCGTAACAACGATAATAGATGGCAACAAAACTCAACATCAAATTTCAAGGCCATTGAAATAGTGCAAGATGGCTTCATTTGGATGAAACATGGCCGTAACAACGATAATAGATGGCAACAAAACTCAACATCAAATTTCAAGGCCATTGAAATAGTGCAAGATGGCTTCATTTGGATGAAACATGGCCGTAACAACGATAATAGATGGCAACAAAACTCAACATCAAATTTCAAGGCCATTGAAATAGTGCAAGATGGCTTCATTTGGATGAAACATGGCCGTAACAACGATAATAGATGGCAACAAAACTCAACATCAAATTTCAAGGCCATTGAAATAGTGCAAGATGGCTTCATTTGGATGAAACATGGCCGTAACAACGATAATAGATGGCAACAAAACTCAACATCAAATTTCAAGGCCATTGAAATAGTGCAAGATGGCTTCATTTGGATGAAACATGGCCGTAACAACGATAATAGATGGCAACAAAACTCAACATCAAATTTCAAGGCCATTGAAATAGTGCAAGATGGCTTCATTTGGATGAAACATGGCCGTAACAACGATAATAGATGGCAACAAAACTCAACATCAAATTTCAAGGCCATTGAAATAGTGCAAGATGGCTTCATTTGGATGAAACATGGCCGTAACAACGATAATAGATGGCAACAAAACTCAACATCAAATTTCAAGGCCATTGAAATAGTGCAAGATGGCTTCATTTGGATGAAACATGGCCGTAACAACGATAATAGATGGCAACAAAACTCAACATCAAATTTCAAGGCCATTGAAATAGTGCAAGATGGCTTCATTTGGATGAAACATGGCCGTAACAACGATAATAGATGGCAACAAAACTCAACATCAAATTTCAAGGCCATTGAAATAGTGCAAGATGGCTTCATTTGGATGAAACATGGCCGTAACAACGATAATAGATGGCAACAAAACTCAACATCAAATTTCAAGGCCATTGAAATAGTGCAAGATGGCTTCATTTGGATGAAACATGGCCGTAACAACGATAATAGATGGCAACAAAACTCAACATCAAATTTCAAGGCCATTGAAATAGTGCAAGATGGCTTCATTTGGATGAAACATGGCCGTAACAACGATAATAGATGGCAACAAAACTCAACATCAAATTTCAAGGCCATTGAAATAGTGCAAGATGGCTTCATTTGGATGAAACATGGCCGTAACAACGATAATAGATGGCAACAAAACTCAACATCAAATTTCAAGGCCATTGAAATAGTGCAAGATGGCTTCATTTGGATGAAACATGGCCGTAACAACGATAATAGATGGCAACAAAACTCAACATCAAATTTCAAGGCCATTGAAATAGTGCAAGATGGCTTCATTTGGATGAAACATGGCCGTAACAACGATAATAGATGGCAACAAAACTCAACATCAAATTTCAAGGCCATTGAAATAGTGCAAGATGGCTTCATTTGGATGAAACATGGCCGTAACAACGATAATAGATGGCAACAAAACTCAACATCAAATTTCAAGGCCATTGAAATAGTGCAAGATGGCTTCATTTGGATGAAACATGGCCGTAACAACGATAATAGATGGCAACAAAACTCAACATCAAATTTCAAGGCCATTGAAATAGTGCAAGATGGCTTCATTTGGATGAAACATGGCCGTAACAACGATAATAGATGGCAACAAAACTCAACATCAAATTTCAAGGCCATTGAAATAGTGCAAGATGGCTTCATTTGGATGAAACATGGCCGTAACAACGATAATAGATGGCAACAAAACTCAACATCAAATTTCAAGGCCATTGAAATAGTGCAAGATGGCTTCATTTGGATGAAACATGGCCGTAACAACGATAATAGATGGCAACAAAACTCAACATCAAATTTCAAGGCCATTGAAATAGTGCAAGATGGCTTCATTTGGATGAAACATGGCCGTAACAACGATAATAGATGGCAACAAAACTCAACATCAAATTTCAAGGCCATTGAAATAGTGCAAGATGGCTTCATTTGGATGAAACATGGCCGTAACAACGATAATAGATGGCAACAAAACTCAACATCAAATTTCAAGGCCATTGAAATAGTGCAAGATGGCTTCATTTGGATGAAACATGGCCGTAACAACGATAATAGATGGCAACAAAACTCAACATCAAATTTCAAGGCCATTGAAATAGTGCAAGATGGCTTCATTTGGATGAAACATGGCCGTAACAACGATAATAGATGGCAACAAAACTCAACATCAAATTTCAAGGCCATTGAAATAGTGCAAGATGGCTTCATTTGGATGAAACATGGCCGTAACAACGATAATAGATGGCAACAAAACTCAACATCAAATTTCAAGGCCATTGAAATAGTGCAAGATGGCTTCATTTGGATGAAACATGGCCGTAACAACGATAATAGATGGCAACAAAACTCAACATCAAATTTCAAGGCCATTGAAATAGTGCAAGATGGCTTCATTTGGATGAAACATGGCCGTAACAACGATAATAGATGGCAACAAAACTCAACATCAAATTTCAAGGCCATTGAAATAGTGCAAGATGGCTTCATTTGGATGAAACATGGCCGTAACAACGATAATAGATGGCAACAAAACTCAACATCAAATTTCAAGGCCATTGAAATAGTGCAAGATGGCTTCATTTGGATGAAACATGGCCGTAACAACGATAATAGATGGCAACAAAACTCAACATCAAATTTCAAGGCCATTGAAATAGTGCAAGATGGCTTCATTTGGATGAAACATGGCCGTAACAACGATAATAGATGGCAACAAAACTCAACATCAAATTTCAAGGCCATTGAAATAGTGCAAGATGGCTTCATTTGGATGAAACATGGCCGTAACAACGATAATAGATGGCAACAAAACTCAACATCAAATTTCAAGGCCATTGAAATAGTGCAAGATGGCTTCATTTGGATGAAACATGGCCGTAACAACGATAATAGATGGCAACAAAACTCAACATCAAATTTCAAGGCCATTGAAATAGTGCAAGATGGCTTCATTTGGATGAAACATGGCCGTAACAACGATAATAGATGGCAACAAAACTCAACATCAAATTTCAAGGCCATTGAAATAGTGCAAGATGGCTTCATTTGGATGAAACATGGCCGTAACAACGATAATAGATGGCAACAAAACTCAACATCAAATTTCAAGGCCATTGAAATAGTGCAAGATGGCTTCATTTGGATGAAACATGGCCGTAACAACGATAATAGATGGCAACAAAACTCAACATCAAATTTCAAGGCCATTGAAATAGTGCAAGATGGCTTCATTTGGATGAAACATGGCCGTAACAACGATAATAGATGGCAACAAAACTCAACATCAAATTTCAAGGCCATTGAAATAGTGCAAGATGGCTTCATTTGGATGAAACATGGCCGTAACAACGATAATAGATGGCAACAAAACTCAACATCAAATTTCAAGGCCATTGAAATAGTGCAAGATGGCTTCATTTGGATGAAACATGGCCGTAACAACGATAATAGATGGCAACAAAACTCAACATCAAATTTCAAGGCCATTGAAATAGTGCAAGATGGCTTCATTTGGATGAAACATGGCCGTAACAACGATAATAGATGGCAACAAAACTCAACATCAAATTTCAAGGCCATTGAAATAGTGCAAGATGGCTTCATTTGGATGAAACATGGCCGTAACAACGATAATAGATGGCAACAAAACTCAACATCAAATTTCAAGGCCATTGAAATAGTGCAAGATGGCTTCATTTGGATGAAACATGGCCGTAACAACGATAATAGATGGCAACAAAACTCAACATCAAATTTCAAGGCCATTGAAATAGTGCAAGATGGCTTCATTTGGATGAAACATGGCCGTAACAACGATAATAGATGGCAACAAAACTCAACATCAAATTTCAAGGCCATTGAAATAGTGCAAGATGGCTTCATTTGGATGAAACATGGCCGTAACAACGATAATAGATGGCAACAAAACTCAACATCAAATTTCAAGGCCATTGAAATAGTGCAAGATGGCTTCATTTGGATGAAACATGGCCGTAACAACGATAATAGATGGCAACAAAACTCAACATCAAATTTCAAGGCCATTGAAATAGTGCAAGATGGCTTCATTTGGATGAAACATGGCCGTAACAACGATAATAGATGGCAACAAAACTCAACATCAAATTTCAAGGCCATTGAAATAGTGCAAGATGGCTTCATTTGGATGAAACATGGCCGTAACAACGATAATAGATGGCAACAAAACTCAACATCAAATTTCAAGGCCATTGAAATAGTGCAAGATGGCTTCATTTGGATGAAACATGGCCGTAACAACGATAATAGATGGCAACAAAACTCAACATCAAATTTCAAGGCCATTGAAATAGTGCAAGATGGCTTCATTTGGATGAAACATGGCCGTAACAACGATAATAGATGGCAACAAAACTCAACATCAAATTTCAAGGCCATTGAAATAGTGCAAGATGGCTCCTTTTGGATGAAACATGGTCGTAACATCCGATAATAGATTCCCTCAAAACTCAACTTTCAAATTTCAATCCATTTTCCTATGCAAGATCTTTTCATTTGGATCCCTCATGGCCCTCCAACGATAATAGATCCTTTCAAAACTTTCTCATTTCAAGGCCATTGAAATAGTGCAAGATTTCATTTGGATGAAACATGGCCGTAACAATAATAGATGGCAACAAAACTCAACATCAAATTTCAAGGCCATTGAAATAGTGCAAGATGGCTTCATTTGGATGAAACATGGCCGTTCCAACGATAATAGATTCCCTCAAAACTCAACATCCTTTCAAGGCCATTGAAATAGTGCTCCTTGGCTCCTTTCCTGGATCCTCCATCCTCCTTTAACTCCTTTAATAGATGGCAACTTTCCTCAACTTCTCCTTTCAAGGCCTTTCCCTCATTTGCCTCATGGCTTCATTTGATCCGTAACTCCGATCCTAGATCCCTCCAAAACTCAACATCAAATTTCCCTCCATTTCCCTCCTTTGCAAGATTCCCTCCTTTCCATCCTTTCATCCTTTCAACCTTAATAGATGGCAACAAAACTCAACATCAAATTTCAAGGCCATTTCAATAGTGCAAGATGGCTTCATTTGGATGAAACATGGCCGTAACAACGATAATAGATGGCAATAAAACTCAACATCAAATTTCAAGGCCAGCACTAAACGCGATGGTTTAAGATTTAATGGAACCATAGGAAGAAAAATGGATCCGTAGCATAAGAAAATGGCAATTGAAAAAACATCAAATTTCAAGGCCATTGAAAAAGTGCAGGATGACTACATGGATTGCCATTTGGATGAAACATGGCCGTAACAACGATAATAGATGGCAACAAAACTCAACATCAAATTTCAAGGCCATTGAAATAGTGCAAGATGGCTTCATTTGGATGAAACATGGCCGTAACAACGATAATAGATGGCAACAAAACTCAACATCAAATTTCAAGGCCATTGAAATAGTGCAAGATGGCTTCATTTGGATGAAACATGGCCGTAACAACGATAATAGATGGCAACAAAACTCAACATCAAATTTCAAGGCCATTGAAATAGTGCAAGATGGCTTCATTTGGATGAAACATGGCCGTAACAACGATAATAGATGGCAACAAAACTCAACATCAAATTTCAAGGCCATTGAAATAGTGCAAGATGGCTTCATTTGGATGAAACATGGCCGTAACAACGATAATAGATGGCAACAAAACTCAACATCAAATTTCAAGGCCATTGAAATAGTGCAAGATGGCTTCATTTGGATGAAACATGGCCGTAACAACGATAATAGATGGCAACAAAACTCAACATCAAATTTCAAGGCCATTGAAATAGTGCAAGATGGCTTCATTTGGATGAAACATGGCCGTAACAACGATAATAGATGGCAACAAAACTCAACATCAAATTTCAAGGCCATTGAAATAGTGCAAGATGGCTTCATTTGGATGAAACATGGCCGTAACAACGATAATAGAAATAGTGCAAGATGGCTTCATTTGGATGAAACATGGCCGTAACAACGATAATAGATGGCAAAAAACTCAACATCAAATTTCAAGGCCATTGAAATAGTGCAAGATGGCTTCATTTGGATGAAACATGGCCGTAACAACGATAATAGATGGCAACAAAACTCAACATCAAATTTCAAGGCCATTGAAATAGTGCAAGATGGCTTCATTTGGATGAAACATGGCCGTAACAACGATAATAGATGGCAACAAAACTCAACATCAAATTTCAAGGCCATTGAAATAGTGCAAGATGGCTTCATTTGGATGAAACATGGCCGTAACAACGATAATAGATGGCAACAAAACTCAACATCAAATTTCAAGGCCATTGAAATAGTGCAAGATGGCTTCATTTGGATGAAACATGGCCGTAACAACGATAATAGATGGCAACAAAACTCAACATCAAATTTCAAGGCCATTGAAATAGTGCAAGATGGCTTCATTTGGATGAAACATGGCCGTAACAACGATAATAGATGGCAACAAAACTCAACATCAAATTTCAAGGCCATTGAAATAGTGCAAGATGGCTTCATTTGGATGAAACATGGCCGTAACAACGATAATAGATGGCAACAAAACTCAACATCAAATTTCAAGGCCATTGAAATAGTGCAAGATGGCTTCATTTGGATGAAACATGGCCGTAACAACGATAATAGATGGCAACAAAACTCAACATCAAATTTCAAGGCCATTGAAATAGTGCAAGATGGCTTCATTTGGATGAAACATGGCCGTAACAACGATAATAGATGGCAACAAAACTCAACATCAAATTTCAAGGCCATTGAAATAGTGCAAGATGGCTTCATTTGGATGAAACATGGCCGTAACAACGATAATAGATGGCAACAAAACTCAACATCAAATTTCAAGGCCATTGAAATAGTGCAAGATGGCTTCATTTGGATGAAACATGGCCGTAACAACGATAATAGATGGCAACAAAACTCAACATCAAATTTCAAGGCCATTGAAATAGTGCAAGATGGCTTCATTTGGATGAAACATGGCCGTAACAACGATAATAGATGGCAACAAAACTCAACATCAAATTTCAAGGCCATTGAAATAGTGCAAGATGGCTTCATTTGGATGAAACATGGCCGTAACAACGATAATAGATGGCAACAAAACTCAACATCAAATTTCAAGGCCATTGAAATAGTGCAAGATGGCTTCATTTGGATGAAACATGGCCGTAACAACGATAATAGATGGCAACAAAACTCAACATCAAATTTCAAGGCCATTGAAATAGTGCAAGATGGCTTTATTTGGATGAAACATGGCCGTAACAACGATAATAGATGGCAACAAAACTCAACATCAAATTTCAAGGCCATTGAAATAGTGCAAGATGGCTTCATTTGGATGAAACATGGCCGTAACAACGATAATAGATGGCAACAAAACTCAACATCAAATTTCAAGGCCATTGAAATAGTGCAAGATGGCTTCATTTGGATGAAACATGGCCGTAACAACGATAATAGATGGCAACAAAACTCAACATCAAATTTCAAGGCCATTGAAATAGTGCAAGATGGCTTCATTTGGATGAAACATGGCCGTAACAACGATAATAGATGGCAACAAAACTCAACATCAAATTTCAAGGCCATTGAAATAGTGCAAGATGGCTTCATTTGGATGAAACATGGCCGTAACAACGATAATAGATGGCAACAAAACTCAACATCAAATTTCAAGGCCATTGAAATAGTGCAAGATGGCTTCATTTGGATGAAACATGGCCGTAACAACGATAATAGATGGCAACAAAACTCAACATCAAATTTCAAGGCCATTGAAATAGTGCAAGATGGCTTCATTTGGATGAAACATGGCCGTAACAACGATAATAGATGGCAACAAAACTCAACATCAAATTTCAAGGCCATTGAAATAGTGCAAGATGGCTTCATTTGGATGAAACATGGCCGTAACAACGATAATAGATGGCAACAAAACTCAACATCAAATTTCAAGGCCATTGAAATAGTGCAAGATGGCTTCATTTGGATGAAACATGGCCGTAACAACGATAATAGATGGCAACAAAACTCAACATCAAATTTCAAGGCCATTGAAATAGTGCAAGATGGCTTCATTTGGATGAAACATGGCCGTAACAACGATAATAGATGGCAACAAAACTCAACATCAAATTTCAAGGCCATTGAAATAGTGCAAGATGGCTTCATTTGGATGAAACATGGCCGTAACAACGATAATAGATGGCAACAAAACTCAACATCAAATTTCAAGGCCATTGAAATAGTGCAAGATGGCTTCATTTGGATGAAACATGGCCGTAACAACGATAATAGATAGCAACAAAACTCAACATCAAATTTCAAGGCCATTGAAATAGTGCAAGATGGCTTCATTTGGATGAAACATGGCCGTAACAACGATAATAGATGGCAACAAAACTCAACATCAAATTTCAAGGCCATTGAAATAGTGCAAGATGGCTTCATTTGGATGAAACATTGCCAACATGGCAATAACGATTGCAAATCTCAACATCAAATTTCAAGGCCATTCAAATAGTGCAAGATCTTCATTTGGATGAAACATGGCCGTAACAACGATAATAGATGGCAACAAATCAACATCAAATTTCAAGGCCATTGAAATAGTGCAAGATTTCTTCATTTGGATGAACATGGCCGTAACAACAATTAATAGATGGCAACCTCAACATCCTTTCAATCCTTTCAATCCTTTCAAATGCTTCATTTGGATCATTGCCTCCGATAATCCTTCCAACTTTCCTCTTCAAATTTCAAGGCCTTTCAATAGTGCAAGATGGCTTCATTTGATGAAACTGGCCGTAACAACGATAATCCTTTCCCTCTTTTCTCCATCTCCTTTCAAGGCCATTGAAATAGTTCAAGATGGCCTCATTTTTCTTTCCTCCATTTCCGTTACTCTTTCCCTCCTTTCCTCAAATTTCAATCCTTTCCTCCTTTCCATCATTTCATCCTTTCCCTCATTTCCCTAAACCATCCTTTCAACCCCTCCTTTCCCTCCTTCAATCCTTTCAAATTTCAAGGCTCTTTCCTCTTTTCCTCCTTTCCTCCTTTCCCTCCTTTCCATCCTTTCCCTCCTTCAATCATTTCCCTCCTTTCCTCCTTGCCCTCCTTCCTCCTTTCCTCATTTCTCCTTTCCCTCCTTTTCCTTTCCTCCTTTCCCTCCTTTCCTCCTTTCTCCTTTCCCTCCTTTCCCTCCTTTCCTCCTTTCCCTCCTTTTGTTGATCATTTGGCCTTCCCTCCTTTCCCTTGATTCCTTCATTTCAAACTTTCCCTCTTTACCTCCTTTCCCTCCTTTCAAATTTGCCTGCATTTCCTTTGATAATAACGCCGCAAATCTCAACAAAACTTTCCCTCCTTTCAAGGCTTCTTTTCCTAGTCAAATTTTCATCATTTGGATTTTCCATTGGCCCAACGATAATAGATATTTTTCAACATCTGCTTTCAAGGCCATTGAAATAGTGCAAGATGCCTCATTTGGATGAAACAT
Organism: Anopheles arabiensis; assembly: GCF_016920715.1. Lineage (NCBI taxonomy): Eukaryota > Metazoa > Arthropoda > Insecta > Diptera > Culicidae > Anopheles > Anopheles arabiensis. The sequence continues at coordinate 115,375 of NW_024412155.1, forward strand.
CCGTAACATCATTAGTCCAAAACTCAACATCAAATTTCAAGGCCATTTATAGTGCAAGATGGCTTCATTTGGATCCATGGCCGTAACAACGATATATCAACAAAACTCAACATCAAATTTCAAGGCCATTGAAATAGTGCAAGATGGCTTCATTTGATGAAACATTGTAACAACGATAATAGATGGCAAAAAACAAATTTGGCAATACTTGCTCAATAGCTGTTATCAAGGCCCATTAAACATGGTTTAACGATTTAATGGATTCATGGCTAACAAAAATTGATAACATCAAATAATAGATCTTCATTTGAAAAAACATGGCCGTAAAATACAAGCAACCAATTCAACATCAAATTGTGCAAAATAGTGCAAGATGGCCATTTGGGATGAAACATGGCCGTAACAACGATAATAGATGGCAACAAAACTCAACATCAAATTTCAAGGCCATTGAAATAGTGCAAGATGGCTTCATTTGGATGAAACATGGCCGTAACAACGATAATAGATGGCAACAAAACTCAACATCAAATTTCAAGGCCATTGAAATAGTGCAAGATGGCTTCATTTGGATGAAACATGGCCGTAACAACGATAATAGATGGCAACAAAACTCAACATCAAATTTCAAGGCCATTGAAATAGTGCAAGATGGCTTCATTTGGATGAAACATGGCCTGGGATGAAACATGGCCGTAACAACGATAATAGATGGCAACAAAACTCAACATCAAATTTCAAGGCCATTGAAATAGTGCAAGATGGCTTCATTTGGATGAAACATGGCCGTAACAACGATAATAGATGGCAACAAAACTCAACATCAAATTTCAAGGCCATTGAAATAGTGCAAGATGGCTTCATTTGGATGAAACATGGCCGTAACAACGATAATAGATGGCAACAAAACTCAACATCAAATTTCAAGGCCATTGAAATAGTGCAAGATGGCTTCATTTGGATGAAACATGGCCGTAACAACGATAATAGATGGCAACAAAACTCAACATCAAATTTCAAGGCCATTGAAATAGTGCAAGATGGCTTCATTTGGATGAAACATGGCCGTAACAACGATAATAGATGGCAACAAAACTCAACATCAAATTTCAAGGCCATTGAAATAGTGCAAGATGGCTTCATTTGGATGAAACATGGCCGTAACAACGATAATAGATGGCAACAAAACTCAACATCAAATTTCAAGGCCATTGAAATAGTGCAAGATGGCTTCATTTGGATGAAACATGGCCGTAACAACGATAATAGATGGCAACAAAACTCAACATCAAATTTCAAGGCCATTGAAATAGTGCAAGATGGCTTCATTTGGATGAAACATGGCCGTAACAACGATAATAGATGGCAACAAAACTCAACATCAAATTTCAAGGCCATTGAAATAGTGCAAGATGGCTTCATTTGGATGAAACATGGCCGTAACAACGATAATAGATGGCAACAAAACTCAACATCAAATTTCAAGGCCATTGAAATAGTGCAAGATGGCTTCATTTGGATGAAACATGGCCGTAACAACGATAATAGATGGCAACAAAACTCAACATCAAATTTCAAGGCCATTGAAATAGTGCAAGATGGCTTCATTTGGATGAAACATGGCCGTAACAACGATAATAGATGGCAACAAAACTCAACATCAAATTTCAAGGCCATTGAAATAGTGCAAGATGGCTTCATTTGGATGAAACATGGCCGTAACAACGATAATAGATGGCAACAAAACTCAACATCAAATTTCAAGGCCATTGAAATAGTGCAAGATGGCTTCATTTGGATGAAACATGGCCGTAACAACGATAATAGATGGCAACAAAACTCAACATCAAATTTCAAGGCCATTGAAATAGTGCAAGATGGCTTCATTTGGATGAAACATGGCCGTAACAACGATAATAGATGGCAACAAAACTCAACATCAAATTTCAAGGCCATTGAAATAGTGCAAGATGGCTTCATTTGGATGAAACATGGCCGTAACAACGATAATAGATGGCAACAAAACTCAACATCAAATTTCAAGGCCATTGAAATAGTGCAAGATGGCTTCATTTGGATGAAACATGGCCGTAACAACGATAATAGATGGCAACAAAACTCAACATCAAATTTCAAGGCCATTGAAATAGTGCAAGATGGCTTCATTTGGATGAAACATGGCCGTAACAACGATAATAGATGGCAACAAAACTCAACATCAAATTTCAAGGCCATTGAAATAGTGCAAGATGGCTTCATTTGGATGAAACATGGCCGTAACAACGATAATAGATGGCAACAAAACTCAACATCAAATTTCAAGGCCATTGAAATAGTGCAAGATGGCTTCATTTGGATGAAACATGGCCGTAACAACGATAATAGATGGCAACAAAACTCAACATCAAATTTCAAGGCCATTGAAATAGTGCAAGATGGCTTCATTTGGATGAAACATGGCCGTAACAACGATAATAGATGGCAACAAAACTCAACATCAAATTTCAAGGCCATTGAAATAGTGCAAGATGGCTTCATTTGGATGAAACATGGCCGTAACAACGATAATAGATGGCAACAAAACTCAACATCAAATTTCAAGGCCATTGAAATAGTGCAAGATGGCTTCATTTGGATGAAACATGGCCGTAACAACGATAATAGATGGCAACAAAACTCAACATCAAATTTCAAGGCCATTGAAATAGTGCAAGATGGCTTCATTTGGATGAAACATGGCCGTAACAACGATAATAGATGGCAACAAAACTCAACATCAAATTTCAAGGCCATTGAAATAGTGCAAGATGGCTTCATTTGGATGAAACATGGCCGTAACAACGATAATAGATGGCAACAAAACTCAACATCAAATTTCAAGGCCATTGAAATAGTGCAAGATGCCTTCATTTGGATGAAACATGGCCGTAACAACGATAATAGATGGCAACAAAACTCAACATCAAATTTCAAGGCCATTGAAATAGTGCAAGATGGCTTCATTTGGATGAAACATGGCCGTAACAACGATAATAGATGGCAACAAAACTCAACATCAAATTTCAAGGCCATTGAAATAGTGCAAGATGGCTTCATTTGGATGAAACATGGCCGTAACAACGATAATAGATGGCAACAAAACTCAACATCAAATTTCAAGGCCATTGAAATAGTGCAAGATGGCTTCATTTGGATGAAACATGGCCGTAACAACGATAATAGATGGCAACAAAACTCAACATCAAATTTCAAGGCCATTGAAATAGTGCAAGATGGCTTCATTTGGATGAAACATGGCCGTAACAACGATAATAGATGGCAACAAAACTCAACATCAAATTTCAAGGCCATTGAAATAGTGCAAGATGGCTTCATTTGGATGAAACATGGCCGTAACAACGATAATAGATGGCAACAAAACTCAACATCAAATTTCAAGGCCATTGAAATAGTGCAAGATGGCTTCATTTGGATGAAACATGGCCGTAACAACGATAATAGATGGCAACAAAACTCAACATCAAATTTCAAGGCCATTGAAATAGTGCAAGATGGCTTCATTTGGATGAAACATGGCCGTAACAACGATAATAGATGGCAACAAAACTCAACATCAAATTTCAAGGCCATTGAAATAGTGCAAGATGGCTTCATTTGGATGAAACATGGCCGTAACAACGATAATAGATGGCAACAAAACTCAACATCAAATTTCAAGGCCATTGAAATAGTGCAAGATGGCTTCATTTGGATGAAACATGGCCGTAACAACGATAATAGATGGCAACAAAACTCAACATCAAATTTCAAGGCCATTGAAATAGTGCAAGATGGCTTCATTTGGATGAAACATGGCCGTAACAACGATAATAGATGGCAACAAAACTCAACATCAAATTTCAAGGCCATTGAAATAGTGCAAGATGGCTTCATTTGGATGAAACATGGCCGTAACAACGATAATAGATGGCAACAAAACTCAACATCAAATTTCAAGGCCATTGAAATAGTGCAAGATGGCTTCATTTGGATGAAACATGGCCGTAACAACGATAATAGATGGCAACTCAACATCAAATTTCAAGGCCATTCAAATAGTGCAAGATGGCTTCATTTGGATGAAACATGGCCGTAACAACGATAATAGATGGCAAGATGGCTTCATTTGGATGAAACATGGCCGTAACAACGATAATAGATGGCAACAAAACTCAACATCAAATTTCAAGGCCATTGAAATAGTGCAAGATGGCTTCATTTGGATGAAACATGGCCGTAACAACGATAATAGATGGCAACAAAACTCAACATCAAATTTCAAGGCCATTGAAATAGTGCAAGATGGCTTCATTTGGATGAAACATGGCCGTAACAACGATAATAGATGGCAACAAAACTCAACATCAAATTTCAAGGCCATTGAAATAGTGCAAGATGGCTTCATTTGGATGAAACATGGCCGTAACAACGATAATAGATGGCAACAAAACTCAACATCAAATTTCAAGGCCATTCAAATAGTGCAAGATGGCTTCATTTGGATGAAACATGGCCGTAACAACGATAATAGATGGCAACAAAACTCAACATCAAATTTCAAGGCCATTGAAATAGTGCAAGATGGCTTCATTTGGATGAAACATGGCCGTAACAACGATAATAGATGGCAACAAAACTCAACATCAAATTTCAAGGCCATTGAAATAGTGCAAGATGGCTTCATTTGGATGAAACATGGCCGTAACAACGATAATAGATGGCAACAAAACTCAACATCAAATTTCAAGGCCATTGAAATAGTGCAAGATGGCTTCATTTGGATGAAACATGGCCGTAACAACGATAATAGATGGCAACAAAACTCAACATCAAATTTCAAGGCCATTGAAATAGTGCAAGATGGCTTCATTTGGATGAAACATGGCCGTAACAACGATAATAGATGGCAACAAAACTCAACATCAAATTTCAAGGCCATTGAAATAGTGCAAGATGGCTTCATTTGGATGAAACATGGCCGTAACAACGATAATAGATGGCAACAAAATTCAACATCAAATTTCAAGGCCATTGAAATAGTGCAAGATGGCTTCATTTGGATGAAACATGGCCGTAACAACGATAATAGATGGCAACAAAACTCAACATCAAATTTCAAGGCCATTGAAATAGTGCAAGATGGCTTCATTTGGATGAAACATGGCCGTAACAACGATAATAGATGGCAACAAAACTCAACATCAAATTTCAAGGCCATTGAAATAGTGCAAGATGGCTTCATTTGGATGAAACATGGCCGTAACAACGATAATAGATGGCAACAAAACTCAACATCAAATTTCAAGGCCATTGAAATAGTGCAAGATGGCTTCATTTGGATGAAACATGGCCGTAACAACGATAATAGATGGCAACAAAACTCAACATCAAATTTCAAGGCCATTGAAATAGTGCAAGATGGCTTCATTTGGATGAAACATGGCCGTAACAACGATAATAGATGGCAACAAAACTCAACATCAAATTTCAAGGCCATTGAAATAGTGCAAGATGGCTTCATTTGGATGAAACATGGCCGTAACAACGATAATAGATGGCAACAAAACTCAACATCAAATTTCAAGGCCATTGAAATAGTGCAAGATGGCTTCATTTGGATGAAACATGGCCGTAACAACGATAATAGATGGCAACAAAACTCAACATCAAATTTCAAGGCCATTGAAATAGTGCAAGATGGCTTCATTTGGATGAAACATGGCCGTAACAACGATAATAGATGGCAACAAAACTCAACATCAAATTTCAAGGCCATTGAAATAGTGCAAGATGGCTTCATTTGGATGAAACATGGCCGTAACAACGATAATAGATGGCAACAAAACTCAACATCAAATTTCAAGGCCATTCAAATAGTGCAAGATGGCTTCATTTGGATGAAACATGGCCGTAACAACGATAATAGATGGCAACAAAACTCAACATCAAATTTCAAGGCCATTGAAATAGTGCAAGATGGCTTCATTTGGATGAAACATGGCCGTAACAACGATAATAGATGGCAACAAAACTCAACATCAAATTTCAAGGCCATTGAAATAGTGCAAGATGGCTTCATTTGGATGAAACATGGCCGTAACAACGATAATAGATGGCAACAAAACTCAACATCAAATTTCAAGGCCATTGAAATAGTGCAAGATGGCTTCATTTGGATGAAACATGGCCGTAACAACGATAATAGATGGCAACAAAACTCAACATCAAATTTCAAGGCCATTGAAATAGTGCAAGATGGCTTCATTTGGATGAAACATGGCCGTAACAACGATAATAGATGGCAACAAAACTCAACATCAAATTTCAAGGCCATTGAAATAGTGCAAGATGGCTTCATTTGGATGAAACATGGCCGTAACAACGATAATAGATGGCAACAAAACTCAACATCAAATTTCAAGGCCATTGAAATAGTGCAAGATGGCTTCATTTGGATGAAACATGGCCGTAACAACGATAATAGATGGCAACAAAACTCAACATCAAATTTCAAGGCCATTGAAATAGTGCAAGATGGCTTCATTTGGATGAAACATGGCCGTAACAACGATAATAGATGGCAACAAAACTCAACATCAAATTTCAAGGCCATTGAAATAGTGCAAGATGGCTTCATTTGGATGAAACATGGCCGTAACAACGATAATAGATGGCAACAAAACTCAACATCAAATTTCAAGGCCATTGAAATAGTGCAAGATGGCTTCATTTGGATGAAACATGGCCGTAACAACGATAATAGATGGCAACAAAACTCAACATCAAATTTCAAGGCCATTGAAATAGTGCAAGATGGCTTCATTTGGATGAAACATGGCCGTAACAACGATAATAGATGGCAACAAAACTCAACATCAAATTTCAAGGCCATTGAAATAGTGCAAGATGGCTTCATTTGGATGAAACATGGCCGTAACAACGATAATAGATGGCAACAAAACTCAACATCAAATTTCAAGGCCATTGAAATAGTGCAAGATGGCTTCATTTGGATGAAACATGGCCGTAACAACGATAATAGATGGCAACAAAACTCAACATCAAATTTCAAGGCCATTGAAATAGTGCAAGATGGCTTCATTTGGATGAAACATGGCCGTAACAACGATAATAGATGGCAACAAAACTCAACATCAAATTTCAAGGCCATTGAAATAGTGCAAGATGGCTTCATTTGGATGAAACATGGCCGTAACAACGATAATAGATGGCAACAAAACTCAACATCAAATTTCAAGGCCATTGAAATAGTGCAAGATGGCTTCATTTGGATGAAACATGGCCGTAACAACGATAATAGATGGCAACAAAACTCAACATCAAATTTCAAGGCCATTGAAATAGTGCAAGATGGCTTCATTTGGATGAAACATGGCCGTAACAACGATAATAGATGGCAACAAAACTCAACATCAAATTTCAAGGCCATTGAAATAGTGCAAGATGGCTTCATTTGGATGAAACATGGCCGTAACAACGATAATAGATGGCAACAAAACTCAACATCAAATTTCAAGGCCATTGAAATAGTGCAAGATGGCTTCATTTGGATGAAACATGGCCGTAACAACGATAATAGATGGCAACAAAACTCAACATCAAATTTCAAGGCCATTGAAATAGTGCAAGATGGCTTCATTTGGATGAAACATGGCCGTAACAACGATAATAGATGGCAACAAAACTCAACATCAAATTTCAAGGCCATTGAAATAGTGCAAGATGGCTTCATTTGGATGAAACATGGCCGTAACAACGATAATAGATGGCAACAAAACTCAACATCAAATTTCAAGGCCATTGAAATAGTGCAAGATGGCTTCATTTGGATGAAACATGGCCGTAACAACGATAATAGATGGCAACAAAACTCAACATCAAATTTCAAGGCCATTGAAATAGTGCAAGATGGCTTCATTTGGATGAAACATGGCCGTAACAACGATAATAGATGGCAACAAAACTCAACATCAAATTTCAAGGCCATTGAAATAGTGCAAGATGGCTTCATTTGGATGAAACATGGCCGTAACAACGATAATAGATGGCAACAAAACTCAACATCAAATTTCAAGGCCATTGAAATAGTGCAAGATGGCTTCATTTGGATGAAACATGGCCGTAACAACGATAATAGATGGCAACAAAACTCAACATCAAATTTCAAGGCCATTGAAATAGTGCAAGATGGCTTCATTTGGATGAAACATGGCCGTAACAACGATAATAGAACAAAACTCAACATCAAATTTCAAGGCCATTGAAATAGTGCAAGATGGCTTCATTTGGATGAAACATGGCCGTAACAACGATAATAGATGGCAACAAAACTCAACATCAAATTTCAAGGCCATTGAAATAGTGCAAGATGGCTTCATTTGGATGAAACATGGCCGTAACAACGATAATAGATGGCAACAAAACTCAACATCAAATTTCAAGGCCATTGAAATAGTGCAAGATGGCTTCATTTGGATGAAACATGGCCGTAACAACGATAATAGATGGCAACAAAACTCAACATCAAATTTCAAGGCCATTGAAATAGTGCAAGATGGCTTCATTTGGATGAAACATGGCCGTAACAACGATAATAGATGGCAACAAAACTCAACATCAAATTTCAAGGCCATTGAAATAGTGCAAGATGGCTTCATTTGGATGAAACATGGCCGTAACAACGATAATAGATGGCAACAAAACTCAACATCAAATTTCAAGGCCATTGAAATAGTGCAAGATGGCTTCATTTGGATGAAACATGGCCGTAACAACGATAATAGATGGCAACAAAACTCAACATCAAATTTCAAGGCCATTGAAATAGTGCAAGATGGCTTCATTTGGATGAAACATGGCCGTAACAACGATAATAGATGGCAACAAAACTCAACATCAAATTTCAAGGCCATTGAAATAGTGCAAGATGGCTTCATTTGGATGAAACATGGCCGTAACAACGATAATAGATGGCAACAAAACTCAACATCAAATTTCAAGGCCATTGAAATAGTGCAAGATGGCTTCATTTGGATGAAACATGGCCGTAACAACGATAATAGATGGCAACAAAACTCAACATCAAATTTCAAGGCCATTGAAATAGTGCAAGATGGCTTCATTTGGATGAAACATGGCCGTAACAACGATAATAGATGGCAACAAAACTCAACATCAAATTTCAAGGCCATTGAAATAGTGCAAGATGGCTTCATTTGGATGAAACATGGCCGTAACAACGATAATAGATGGCAACAAAACTCAACATCAAATTTCAAGGCCATTGAAATAGTGCAAGATGGCTTCATTTGGATGAAACATGGCCGTAACAACGATAATAGATGGCAACAAAACTCAACATCAAATTTCAAGGCCATTGAAATAGTGCAAGATGGCTTCATTTGGATGAAACATGGCCGTAACAACGATAATAGATGGCAACAAAACTCAACATCAAATTTCAAGGCCATTGAAATAGTGCAAGATGGCTTCATTTGGATGAAACATGGCCGTAACAACGATAATAGATGGCAACAAAACTCAACATCAAATTTCAAGGCCATTGAAATAGTGCAAGATGGCTTCATTTGGATGAAACATGGCCGTAACAACGATAATAGATGGCAACAAAACTCAACATCAAATTTCAAGGCCATTGAAATAGTGCAAGATGGCTTCATTTGGATGAAACATGGCCGTAACAACGATAATAGATGGCAACAAAACTCAACATCAAATTTCAAGGCCATTGAAATAGTGCAAGATGGCTTCATTTGGATGAAACATGGCCGTAACAACGATAATAGATGGCAACAAAACTCAACATCAAATTTCAAGGCCATTGAAATAGTGCAAGATGGCTTCATTTGGATGAAACATGGCCGTAACAACGATAATAGATGGCAACAAAACTCAACATCAAATTTCAAGGCCATTGAAATAGTGCAAGATGGCTTCATTTGGATGAAACATGGCCGTAACAACGATAATAGATGGCAACAAAACTCAACATCAAATTTCAAGGCCATTGAAATAGTGCAAGATGGCTTCATTTGGATGAAACATGGCCGTAACAACGATAATAGATGGCAACAAAACTCAACATCAAATTTCAAGGCCATTGAAATAGTGCAAGATGGCTTCATTTGGATGAAACATGGCCGTAACAACGATAATAGATGGCAACAAAACTCAACATCAAATTTCAAGGCCATTGAAATAGTGCAAGATGGCTTCATTTGGATGAAACATGGCCGTAACAACGATAATAGATGGCAACAAAACTCAACATCAAATTTCAAGGCCATTGAAATAGTGCAAGATGGCTTCATTTGGATGAAACATGGCCGTAACAACGATAATAGATGGCAACAAAACTCAACATCAAATTTCAAGGCCATTGAAATAGTGCAAGATGGCTTCATTTGGATGAAACATGGCCGTAACAACGATAATAGATGGCAACAAAACTCAACATCAAATTTCAAGGCCATTGAAATAGTGCAAGATGGCTTCATTTGGATGAAACATGGCCGTAACAACGATAATAGATGGCAACAAAACTCAACATCAAATTTCAAGGCCATTGAAATAGTGCAAGATGGCTTCATTTGGATGAAACATGGCCGTAACAACGATAATAGATGGCAACAAAACTCAACATCAAATTTCAAGGCCATTGAAATAGTGCAAGATGGCTTCATTTGGATGAAACATGGCCGTAACAACGATAATAGATGGCAACAAAACTCAACATCAAATTTCAAGGCCATTGAAATAGTGCAAGATGGCTTCATTTGGATGAAACATGGCCGTAACAACGATAATAGATGGCAACAAAACTCAACATCAAATTTCAAGGCCATTGAAATAGTGCAAGATGGCTTCATTTGGATGAAACATGGCCGTAACAACGATAATAGATGGCAACAAAACTCAACATCAAATTTCAAGGCCATTGAAATAGTGCAAGATGGCTTCATTTGGATGAAACATGGCCGTAACAACGATAATAGATGGCAACAAAACTCAACATCAAATTTCAAGGCCATTGAAATAGTGCAAGATGGCTTCATTTGGATGAAACATGGCCGTAACAACGATAATAGATGGCAACAAAACTCAACATCAAATTTCAAGGCCATTGAAATAGTGCAAGATGGCTTCATTTGGATGAAACATGGCCGTAACAACGATAATAGATGGCAACAAAACTCAACATCAAATTTCAAGGCCATTGAAATAGTGCAAGATGGCTTCATTTGGATGAAACATGGCCGTAACAACGATAATAGATGGCAACAAAACTCAACATCAAATTTCAAGGCCATTGAAATAGTGCAAGATGGCTTCATTTGGATGAAACATGGCCGTAACAACGATAATAGATGGCAACAAAACTCAACATCAAATTTCAAGGCCATTGAAATAGTGCAAGATGGCTTCATTTGGATGAAACATGGCCGTAACAACGATAATAGATGGCAACAAAACTCAACATCAAATTTCAAGGCCATTGAAATAGTGCAAGATGGCTTCATTTGGATGAAACATGGCCGTAACAACGATAATAGATGGCAACAAAACTCAACATCAAATTTCAAGGCCATTGAAATAGTGCAAGATGGCTTCATTTGGATGAAACATGGCCGTAACAACGATAATAGATGGCAACAAAACTCAACATCAAATTTCAAGGCCATTGAAATAGTGCAAGATGGCTTCATTTGGATGAAACATGGCCGTAACAACGATAATAGATGGCAACAAAACTCAACATCAAATTTCAAGGCCATTGAAATAGTGCAAGATGGCTTCATTTGGATGAAACATGGCCGTAACAACGATAATAGATGGCAACAAAACTCAACATCAAATTTCAAGGCCATTGAAATAGTGCAAGATGGCTTCATTTGGATGAAACATGGCCGTAACAACGATAATAGATGGCAACAAAACTCAACATCAAATTTCAAGGCCATTGAAATAGTGCAAGATGGCTTCATTTGGATGAAACATGGCCGTAACAACGATAATAGATGGCAACAAAACTCAACATCAAATTTCAAGGCCATTGAAATAGTGCAAGATGGCTTCATTTGGATGAAACATGGCCGTAACAACGATAATAGATGGCAACAAAACTCAACATCAAATTTCAAGGCCATTGAAATAGTGCAAGATGGCTTCATTTGGATGAAACATGGCCGTAACAACGATAATAGATGGCAACAAAACTCAACATCAAATTTCAAGGCCATTGAAATAGTGCAAGATGGCTTCATTTGGATGAAACATGGCCGTAACAACGATAATAGATGGCAACAAAACTCAACATCAAATTTCAAGGCCATTGAAATAGTGCAAGATGGCTTCATTTGGATGAAACATGGCCGTAACAACGATAATAGATGGCAACAAAACTCAACATCAAATTTCAAGGCCATTCAAATAAGGCAAGATGGCTTCATTTGGATGAAACATGGCCGCAACAATAATAATAGATGGCAACAAAACTCAACATCAAATTTCAAGGCCATTGAAATAGAGCAAGATGGCTTCATTTAGATGAAACATGGCCGTAACAACGATAATAGATGGCAACAAAACTCAACACCAAATTTCAAGGCCATTGAAATAGTGCAAGATGGCTTCATTTGGATGAAACATGGCCGTAACAACGATAATAGATGGCAACAAAACTCAACATCAAATTTCAAGGCCATTGAAATAGTGCAAGATGGCTTCATTTGGATGAAACATGGCCGTAACAACGATAATAGATGGCAACAAAACTCAACATCAAATTTCAAGGCCATTGAAATAGTGCAAGATGGCTTCATTTGGATGAAACATGGCCGTAACAACGATAATAGATGGCAACAAAACTCAACATCAAATTTCAAGGCCATTGAAATAGTGCAAGATGGCTTCATTTGGATGAAACATGGCCGTAACAACGATAATAGATGGCAACAAAACTCAACATCAAATTTCAAGGCCATTGAAATAGTGCAAGATGGCTTCATTTGGATGAAACATGGCCGTAACAACGATAATAGATGGCAACAAAACTCAACATCAAATTTCAAGGCCATTGAAATAGTGCAAGATGGCTTCATTTGGATGAAACATGGCCGTAACAACGATAATAGATGGCAACAAAACTCAACATCAAATTTCAAGGCCATTGAAATAGTGCAAGATGGCTTCATTTGGATGAAACATGGCCGTAACAACGATAATAGATGGCAACAAAACTCAACATCAAATTTCAAGGCCATTGAAATAGTGCAAGATGGCTTCATTTGGATGAAACATGGCCGTAACAACGATAATAGATGGCAACAAAACTCAACATCAAATTTCAAGGCCATTGAAATAGTGCAAGATGGCTTCATTTGGATGAAACATGGCCGTAACAACGATAATAGATGGCAACAAAACTCAACATCAAATTTCAAGGCCATTGAAATAGTGCAAGATGGCTTCATTTGGATGAAACATGGCCGTAACAACGATAATAGATGGCAACAAAACTCAACATCAAATTTCAAGGCCATTGAAATAGTGCAAGATGGCTTCATTTGGATGAAACATGGCCGTAACAACGATAATAGATGGCAACAAAACTCAACATCAAATTTCAAGGCCATTGAAATAGTGCAAGATGGCTTCATTTGGATGAAACATGGCCGTAACAACGATAATAGATGGCAACAAAACTCAACATCAAATTTCAAGGCCATTGAAATAGTGCAAGATGGCTTCATTTGGATGAAACATGGCCGTAACAACGATAATAGATGGCAACAAAACTCAACATCAAATTTCAAGGCCATTGAAATAGTGCAAGATGGCTTCATTTGGATGAAACATGGCCGTAACAACGATAATAGATGGCAACAAAACTCAACATCAAATTTCAAGGCCATTGAAATAGTGCAAGATGGCTTCATTTGGATGAAACATGGCCGTAACAACGATAATAGATGGCAACAAAACTCAACATCAAATTTCAAGGCCATTGAAATAGTGCAAGATGGCTTCATTTGGATGAAACATGGCCGTAACAACGATAATAGATGGCAACAAAACTCAACATCAAATTTCAAGGCCATTGAAATAGTGCAAGATGGCTTCATTTGGATGAAACATGGCCGTAACAACGATAATAGATGGCAACAAAACTCAACATCAAATTTCAAGGCCATTGAAATAGTGCAAGATGGCTTCATTTGGATGAAACATGGCCGTAACAACGATAATAGATGGCAACAAAACTCAACATCAAATTTCAAGGCCATTGAAATAGTGCAAGATGGCTTCATTTGGATGAAACATGGCCGTAACAACGATAATAGATGGCAACAAAACTCAACATCAAATTTCAAGGCCATTGAAATAGTGCAAGATGGCTTCATTTGGATGAAACATGGCCGTAACAACGATAATAGATGGCAACAAAACTCAACATCAAATTTCAAGGCCATTGAAATAGTGCAAGATGGCTTCATTTGGATGAAACATGGCCGTAACAACGATAATAGATGGCAACAAAACTCAACATCAAATTTCAAGGCCATTGAAATAGTGCAAGATGGCTTCATTTGGATGAAACATGGCCGTAACAACGATAATAGATGGCAACAAAACTCAACATCAAATTTCAAGGCCATTGAAATAGTGCAAGATGGCTTCATTTGGATGAAACATGGCCGTAACAACGATAATAGATGGCAACAAAACTCAACATCAAATTTCAAGGCCATTGAAATAGTGCAAGATGGCTTCATTTGGATGAAACATGGCCGTAACAACGATAATAGATGGCAACAAAACTCAACATCAAATTTCAAGGCCATTGAAATAGTGCAAGATGGCTTCATTTGGATGAAACATGGCCGTAACAACGATAATAGATGGCAACAAAACTCAACATCAAATTTCAAGGCCATTGAAATAGTGCAAGATGGCTTCATTTGGATGAAACATGGCCGTAACAACGATAATAGATGGCAACAAAACTCAACATCAAATTTCAAGGCCATTGAAATAGTGCAAGATGGCTTCATTTGGATGAAACATGGCCGTAACAACGATAATAGATGGCAACAAAACTCAACATCAAATTTCAAGGCCATTGAAATAGTGCAAGATGGCTTCATTTGGATGAAACATGGCCGTAACAACGATAATAGATGGCAACAAAACTCAACATCAAATTTCAAGGCCATTGAAATAGTGCAAGATGGCTTCATTTGGATGAAACATGGCCGTAACAACGATAATAGATGGCAACAAAACTCAACATCAAATTTCAAGGCCATTGAAATAGTGCAAGATGGCTTCATTTGGATGAAACATGGCCGTAACAACGATAATAGATGGCAACAAAACTCAACATCAAATTTCAAGGCCATTGAAATAGTGCAAGATGGCTTCATTTGGATGAAACATGGCCGTAACAACGATAATAGATGGCAACAAAACTCAACATCAAATTTCAAGGCCATTGAAATAGTGCAAGATGGCTTCATTTGGATGAAACATGGCCGTAACAACGATAATAGATGGCAACAAAACTCAACATCAAATTTCAAGGCCATTGAAATAGTGCAAGATGGCTTCATTTGGATGAAACATGGCCGTAACAACGATAATAGATGGCAACAAAACTCAACATCAAATTTCAAGGCCATTGAAATAGTGCAAGATGGCTTCATTTGGATGAAACATGGCCGTAACAACGATAATAGATGGCAACAAAACTCAACATCAAATTTCAAGGCCATTGAAATAGTGCAAGATGGCTTCATTTGGATGAAACATGGCCGTAACAACGATAATAGATGGCAACAAAACTCAACATCAAATTTCAAGGCCATTGAAATAGTGCAAGATGGCTTCATTTGGATGAAACATGGCCGTAACAACGATAATAGATGGCAACAAAACTCAACATCAAATTTCAAGGCCATTGAAATAGTGCAAGATGGCTTCATTTGGATGAAACATGGCCGTAACAACGATAATAGATGGCAACAAAACTCAACATCAAATTTCAAGGCCATTGAAATAGTGCAAGATGGCTTCATTTGGATGAAACATGGCCGTAACAACGATAATAGATGGCAACAAAACTCAACATCAAATTTCAAGGCCATTGAAATAGTGCAAGATGGCTTCATTTGGATGAAACATGGCCGTAACAACGATAATAGATGGCAACAAAACTCAACATCAAATTTCAAGGCCATTGAAATAGTGCAAGATGGCTTCATTTGGATGAAACATGGCCGTAACAACGATAATAGATGGCAACAAAACTCAACATCAAATTTCAAGGCCATTGAAATAGTGCAAGATGGCTTCATTTGGATGAAACATGGCCGTAACGATAATAGATGGCAACAAAACTCAACATCAAATTTCAAGGCCATTGAAATAGTGCAAGATGGCTTCATTTGGATGAAACATGGCCGTAACAACGATAATAGATGGCAACAAAACTCAACATCAAATTTCAAGGCCATTGAAATAGTGCAAGATGGCTTCATTTGGATGAAACATGGCCGTAACAACGATAATAGATGGCAACAAAACTCAACATCAAATTTCAAGGCCATTGAAATAGTGCAAGATGGCTTCATTTGGATGAAACATGGCCGTAACAACGATAATAGATGGCAACAAAACTCAACATCAAATTTCAAGGCCATTGAAATAGTGCAAGATGGCTTCATTTGGATGAAACATGGCCGTAACAACGATAATAGATGGCAACAAAACTCAACATCAAATTTCAAGGCCATTGAAATAGTGCAAGATGGCTTCATTTGGATGAAACATGGCCGTAACAACGATAATAGATGGCAACAAAACTCAACATCAAATTTCAAGGCCATTGAAATAGTGCAAGATGGCTTCATTTGGATGAAACATGGCCGTAACAACGATAATAGATGGCAACAAAACTCAACATCAAATTTCAAGGCCATTGAAATAGTGCAAGATGGCTTCATTTGGATGAAACATGGCCGTAACAACGATAATAGATGGCAACAAAACTCAACATCAAATTTCAAGGCCATTGAAATAGTGCAAGATGGCTTCATTTGGATGAAACATGGCCGTAACAACGATAATAGATGGCAACAAAACTCAACATCAAATTTCAAGGCCATTGAAATAGTGCAAGATGGCTTCATTTGGATGAAACATGGCCGTAACAACGATAATAGATGGCAACAAAACTCAACATCAAATTTCAAGGCCATTGAAATAGTGCAAGATGGCTTCATTTGGATGAAACATGGCCGTAACAACGATAATAGATGGCAACAAAACTCAACATCAAATTTCAAGGCCATTGAAATAGTGCAAGATGGCTTCATTTGGATGAAACATGGCCGTAACAACGATAATAGATGGCAACAAAACTCAACATCAAATTTCAAGGCCATTGAAATAGTGCAAGATGGCTTCATTTGGATGAAACATGGCCGTAACAACGATAATAGATGGCAACAAAACTCAACATCAAATTTCAAGGCCATTGAAATAGTGCAAGATGGCTTCATTTGGATGAAACATGGCCGTAACAACGATAATAGATGGCAACAAAACTCAACATCAAATTTCAAGGCCATTGAAATAGTGCAAGATGGCTTCATTTGGATGAAACATGGCCGTAACAACGATAATAGATGGCAACAAACTCAACATCAAATTTCAAGGCCATTGAAATAGTGCAAGATGGCTTCATTTGGATGAAACATGGCCGTAACAACGATAATAGATGGCAACAAAACTCAACATCAAATTTCAAGGCCATTGAAATAGTGCAAGATGGCTTCATTTGGATGAAACATGGCCGTAACAACGATAATAGATGGCAACAAAACTCAACATCAAATTTCAAGGCCATTGAAATAGTGCAAGATGGCTTCATTTGGATGAAACATGGCCGTAACAACGATAATAGATGGCAACAAAACTCAACATCAAATTTCAAGGCCATTGAAATAGTGCAAGATGGCTTCATTTGGATGAAACATGGCCGTAACAACGATAATAGATGGCAACAAAACTCAACATCAAATTTCAAGGCCATTGAAATAGTGCAAGATGGCTTCATTTGGATGAAACATGGCCGTAACAACGATAATAGATGGCAACAAAACTCAACATCAAATTTCAAGGCCATTGAAATAGTGCAAGATGGCTTCATTTGGATGAAACATGGCCGTAACAACGATAATAGATGGCAACAAAACTCAACATCAAATTTCAAGGCCATTGAAATAGTGCAAGATGGCTTCATTTGGATGAAACATGGCCGTAACAACGATAATAGATGGCAACAAAACTCAACATCAAATTTCAAGGCCATTGAAATAGTGCAAGATGGCTTCATTTGGATGAAACATGGCCGTAACAACGATAATAGATGGCAACAAAACTCAACATCAAATTTCAAGGCCATTGAAATAGTGCAAGATGGCTTCATTTGGATGAAACATGGCCGTAACAACGATAATAGATGGCAACAAAACTCAACATCAAATTTCAAGGCCATTGAAATAGTGCAAGATGGCTTCATTTGGATGAAACATGGCCGTAACAACGATAATAGATGGCAACAAAACTCAACATCAAATTTCAAGGCCATTGAAATAGTGCAAGATGGCTTCATTTGGATGAAACATGGCCGTAACAACGATAATAGATGGCAACAAAACTCAACATCAAATTTCAAGGCCATTGAAATAGTGCAAGATGGCTTCATTTGGATGAAACATGGCCGTAACAACGATAATAGATGGCAACAAAACTCAACATCAAATTTCAAGGCCATTGAAATAGTGCAAGATGGCTTCATTTGGATGAAACATGGCCGTAACAACGATAATAGATGGCAACAAAACTCAACATCAAATTTCAAGGCCATTGAAATAGTGCAAGATGGCTTCATTTGGATGAAACATGGCCGTAACAACGATAATAGATGGCAACAAAACTCAACATCAAATTTCAAGGCCATTGAAATAGTGCAAGATGGCTTCATTTGGATGAAACATGGCCGTAACAACGATAATAGATGGCAACAAAACTCAACATCAAATTTCAAGGCCATTGAAATAGTGCAAGATGGCTTCATTTGGATGAAACATGGCCGTAACAACGATAATAGATGGCAACAAATTCAACATCAAATTTCAAGGCCATTGAAATAGTGCAAGATGGCTTCATTTGGATGAAACATGGCCGTAACAACGATAATAGATGGCAACAAAACTCAACATCAAATTTCAAGGCCATTGAAATAGTGCAAGATGGCTTCATTTGGATGAAACATGGCCGTAACAACGATAATAGATGGCAACAAAACTCAACATCAAATTTCAAGGCCATTGAAATAGTGCAAGATGGCTTCATTTGGATGAAACATGGCCGTAACAACGATAATAGATGGCAACAAAACTCAACATCAAATTTCAAGGCCATTGAAATAGTGCAAGATGGCTTCATTTGGATGAAACATGGCCGTAACAACGATAATAGATGGCAACAAAATTCAACATCAAATTTCAAGGCCATTGAAATAGTGCAAGATGGCTTCATTTGGATGAAACATGGCCGTAACAACGATAATAGATGGCAACAAAACTCAACATCAAATTTCAAGGCCATTGAAATAGTGCAAGATGGCTTCATTTGGATGAAACATGGCCGTAACAACGATAATAGATGGCAACAAACTCAACATCAAATTTCAAGGCCATTGAAATAGTGCAAGATGGCTTCATTTGGATGAAACATGGCCGTAACAACGATAATAGATGGCAACAAAACTCAACATCAAATTTCAAGGCCATTGAAATAGTGCAAGATGGCTTCATTTGGATGAAACATGGCCGTAACAACGATAATAGATGGCAACAAAACTCAACATCAAATTTCAAGGCCATTGAAATAGTGCAAGATGGCTTCATTTGGATGAAACATGGCCGTAACAACGATAATAGATGGCAACAAAACTCAACATCAAATTTCAAGGCCATTGAAATAGTGCAAGATGGCTTCATTTGGATGAAACATGGCCGTAACAACGATAATAGATGGCAACAAAACTCAACATCAAATTTCAAGGCCATTGAAATAGTGCAAGATGGCTTCATTTGGATGAAACATGGCCGTAACAACGATAATAGATGGCAACAAAACTCAACATCAAATTTCAAGGCCATTGAAATAGTGCAAGATGGCTTCATTTGGATGAAACATGGCCGTAACAACGATAATAGATGGCAACAAAACTCAACATCAAATTTCAAGGCCATTGAAATAGTGCAAGATGGCTTCATTTGGATGAAACATGGCCGTAACAACGATAATAGATGGCAACAAAACTCAACATCAAATTTCAAGGCCATTGAAATAGTGCAAGATGGCTTCATTTGGATGAAACATGGCCGTAACAACGATAATAGATGGCAACAAAACTCAACATCAAATTTCAAGGCCATTGAAATAGTGCAAGATGGCTTCATTTGGATGAAACATGGCCGTAACAACGATAATAGATGGCAACAAAACTCAACATCAAATTTCAAGGCCATTGAAATAGTGCAAGATGGCTTCATTTGGATGAAACATGGCCGTAACAACGATAATAGATGGCAACAAAACTCAACATCAAATTTCAAGGCCATTGAAATAGTGCAAGATGGCTTCATTTGGATGAAACATGGCCGTAACAACGATAATAGATGGCAACAAAACTCAACATCAAATTTCAAGGCCATTGAAATAGTGCAAGATGGCTTCATTTGGATGAAACATGGCCGTAACAACGATAATAGATGGCAACAAAACTCAACATCAAATTTCAAGGCCATTGAAATAGTGCAAGATGGCTTCATTTGGATGAAACATGGCCGTAACAACGATAATAGATGGCAACAAAACTCAACATCAAATTTCAAGGCCATTGAAATAGTGCAAGATGGCTTCATTTGGATGAAACATGGCCGTAACAACGATAATAGATGGCAACAAAACTCAACATCAAATTTCAAGGCCATTGAAATAGTGCAAGATGGCTTCATTTGGATGAAACATGGCCGTAACAACGATAATAGATGGCAACAAAACTCAACATCAAATTTCAAGGCCATTGAAATAGTGCAAGATGGCTTCATTTGGATGAAACATGGCCGTAACAACGATAATAGATGGCAACAAAACTCAACATCAAATTTCAAGGCCATTGAAATAGTGCAAGATGGCTTCATTTGGATGAAACATGGCCGTAACAACGATAATAGATGGCAACAAAACTCAACATCAAATTTCAAGGCCATTGAAATAGTGCAAGATGGCTTCATTTGGATGAAACATGGCCGTAACAACGATAATAGATGGCAACAAAACTCAACATCAAATTTCAAGGCCATTGAAATAGTGCAAGATGGCTTCATTTGGATGAAACATGGCCGTAACAACGATAATAGATGGCAACAAAACTCAACATCAAATTTCAAGGCCATTGAAATAGTGCAAGATGGCTTCATTTGGATGAAACATGGCCGTAACAACGATAATAGATGGCAACAAAACTCAACATCAAATTTCAAGGCCATTGAAATAGTGCAAGATGGCTTCATTTGGATGAAACATGGCCGTAACAACGATAATAGATGGCAACAAAACTCAACATCAAATTTCAAGGCCATTGAAATAGTGCAAGATGGCTTCATTTGGATGAAACATGGCCGTAACAACGATAATAGATGGCAACAAAACTCAACATCAAATTTCAAGGCCATTGAAATAGTGCAAGATGGCTTCATTTGGATGAAACATGGCCGTAACAACGATAATAGATGGCAACAAAACTCAACATCAAATTTCAAGGCCATTGAAATAGTGCAAGATGGCTTCATTTGGATGAAACATGGCCGTAACAACGATAATAGATGGCAACAAAACTCAACATCAAATTTCAAGGCCATTGAAATAGTGCAAGATGGCTTCATTTGGATGAAACATGGCCGTAACAACGATAATAGATGGCAACAAAACTCAACATCAAATTTCAAGGCCATTGAAATAGTGCAAGATGGCTTCATTTGGATGAAACATGGCCGTAACAACGATAATAGATGGCAACAAAACTCAACATCAAATTTCAAGGCCATTGAAATAGTGCAAGATGGCTTCATTTGGATGAAACATGGCCGTAACAACGATAATAGATGGCAACAAAACTCAACATCAAATTTCAAGGCCATTCAAATAGTGCAAGATGGCTTCATTTGGATGAAACATGGCCGTAACAACGATAATAGATGGCAACAAAATTCAACATCAAATTTCAAGGCCATTGAAATAGTGCAAGATGGCTTCATTTGGATGAAACATGGCCGTAACAACGATAATAGATGGCAACAAAACTCAACATCAAATTTCAAGGCCATTGAAATAGTGCAAGATGGCTTCATTTGGATGAAACATGGCCGTAACAACGATAATAGATGGCAACAAAACTCAACATCAAATTTCAAGGCCATTGAAATAGTGCAAGATGGCTTCATTTGGATGAAACATGGCCGTAACAACGATAATAGATGGCAACAAAACTCAACATCAAATTTCAAGGCCATTGAAATAGTGCAAGATGGCTTCATTTGGATGAAACATGGCCGTAACAACGATAATAGATGGCAACAAAACTCAACATCAAATTTCAAGGCCATTGAAATAGTGCAAGATGGCTTCATTTGGATGAAACATGGCCGTAACAACGATAATAGATGGCAACAAAACTCAACATCAAATTTCAAGGCCATTGAAATAGTGCAAGATGGCTTCATTTGGATGAAACATGGCCGTAACAACGATAATAGATGGCAACAAAACTCAACATCAAATTTCAAGGCCATTGAAATAGTGCAAGATGGCTTCATTTGGATGAAACATGGCCGTAACAACGATAATAGATGGCAACAAAACTCAACATCAAATTTCAAGGCCATTGAAATAGTGCAAGATGGCTTCATTTGGATGAAACATGGCCGTAACAACGATAATAGATGGCAACAAAACTCAACATCAAATTTCAAGGCCATTGAAATAGTGCAAGATGGCTTCATTTGGATGAAACATGGCCGTAACAACGATAATAGATGGCAACAAAACTCAACATCAAATTTCAAGGCCATTGAAATAGTGCAAGATGGCTTCATTTGGATGAAACATGGCCGTAACAACGATAATAGATGGCAACAAAACTCAACATCAAATTTCAAGGCCATTGAAATAGTGCAAGATGGCTTCATTTGGATGAAACATGGCCGTAACAACGATAATAGATGGCAACAAAACTCAACATCAAATTTCAAGGCCATTGAAATAGTGCAAGATGGCTTCATTTGGATGAAACATGGCCGTAACAACGATAATAGATGGCAACAAAACTCAACATCAAATTTCAAGGCCATTGAAATAGTGCAAGATGGCTTCATTTGGATGAAACATGGCCGTAACAACGATAATAGATGGCAACAAAACTCAACATCAAATTTCAAGGCCATTGAAATAGTGCAAGATGGCTTCATTTGGATGAAACATGGCCGTAACAACGATAATAGATGGCAACAAAACTCAACATCAAATTTCAAGGCCATTGAAATAGTGCAAGATGGCTTCATTTGGATGAAACATGGCCGTAACAACGATAATAGATGGCAACAAAACTCAACATCAAATTTCAAGGCCATTGAAATAGTGCAAGATGGCTTCATTTGGATGAAACATGGCCGTAACAACGATAATAGATGGCAACAAAACTCAACATCAAATTTCAAGGCCATTGAAATAGTGCAGATGAGCTTCATTTGGATGAAACATGGCCGTAACAACGATAATAGATGGCAACAAAACTCAACATCAAATTTCAAGGCCATTGAAATAGTGCAAGATGGCTTCATTTGGATGAAACATGGCCGTAACAACGATAATAGATGGCAACAAAACTCAACATCAAATTTCAAGGCCATTGAAATAGTGCAAGATGGCTTCATTTGGATGAAACATGGCCGTAACAACGATAATAGATGGCAACAAAACTCAACATCAAATTTCAAGGCCATTGAAATAGTGCAAGATGGCTTCATTTGGATGAAACATGGCCGTAACAACGATAATAGATGGCAACAAAACTCAACATCAAATTTCAAGGCCATTGAAATAGTGCAAGATGGCTTCATTTGGATGAAACATGGCCGTAACAACGATAATAGATGGCAACAAAACTCAACATCAAATTTCAAGGCCATTGAAATAGTGCAAGATGTATTCATTTGGATGAAACATGGCCGTAACAACGATAATAGATGGCAACAAAACTCAACATCAAATTTCAAGGCCATTGAAATAGTGCAAGGTGGCTTCATTTGGATGAAACATGGCCGGAACAACGATAATATATGGCAACAAAACTCAACATCAAATTTCAAGGCCATTGAAATAGTGCAAGATGGCTTCATTTGGATGAAACATGGCCGTAACAACGATAATAGATGGCAACAAAACTCAACTAGGCCATTGAAATAGTGCAAGATGGCTTCATTTGGATGAAACATGGCCGTAACAACGATAATAGATGGCAAC